>NW_027514571.1:0-173155 GCF_048772815.1 Callospermophilus lateralis | reverse complement strand
ACCTAAATATAAAAACTGCTACTGTAGACGAACGCTTCAACCTAGAAGAACAAAATATGGTGAGCAAAGTGGGATTTGTATACTGATCATTACCACCAAGTATCATCAAGATTGGTTGAAAAAATATTTGCTGGTATTTTGGAAACTCGTTAATTCTTAGAAGCCTGGCAACCCCTCTCAATGAAAGTGCTTTTCACAGTCTGTGCCTAGGGCTACTTGAACAGAAAACAAACTATAGAGACAAAACTGAGAACTCCTTTATTTTGTCAAGATTCAAAGAGCTACTACAAACCATGTTGGATTTAGAGTTCCAAATTCATCTATCTATATAGGAGCGATAGAGGGAAACCTAAACATAAAAACTGCTACTGTAGACGATCGCTTCCACCTAGAAGAACAAAATTTGTGAGCCAAGTGGGATTTGTGTACTGATTATTACCACCAAGTACCATCACGATTTGGTGAAGAAATTTTTGCTGGTATTTCGGAAACTCGTTAATTCTTAGAAGGTTATCAACCCCTCTCAATGAAAGTGCTTTTCCACAGTCTGTGCCTAGGGCTACTTTAAGAGGAAACAAATCATAGAGACAAAACTGAGAACTCCTTTATTTTGTCAAGATTCAAAGAGCTACTACGAAACTTGTTGGATTTAGAGTTCCAAATTCATCTATCTATACATGAGAGAACAGAGGGAAACCTAAATATAAAAACTGCTACTGTAGACGAACGCTTCAACCTAGAAGAAAAAAATTTGGTGAGCAAGTTGGGATTTGTGTAGTGATCATTACCATCAAGTATCATCAAGATTGGGTGAAAAAATATTTGCTGGTATTTCGGAAACTAGTTAATTCTTAGAAGCTTGGCAACCCCTCTCAATGAAAGTGCTTTTCTACAGTATGTTCCTAGGGCTACTTGAAGAGGAAACAAACCATAGAGACAAAACTGAGAACTCCTTTATTTTGTCAAGTTTCAAAGAGCTACTTCTAACCATGTTGGATTTAGAGTTCCAAATTCATCTATCTATATAGGAGAGAACAGAAGGAAACCTAAATATAAAAACTGCTACTGTACACGAACGCTTCAACCTAGAAGAACAAAATTTCGTGAGCCAAGTGGGATTTGTGTACTGATCATTACCACCAATTATCATCAAGATTGGGTGAAAAATATTTGCTGGTATTTCGGAAACTCTTTAAATCTTAGAAGCTTGGCAACCCCTCTCAATGAAATTGCTTTTCCTCAGTCTGTGCCAAGGGCTACTTGAAGAGGAAACAAACCATAGAGACAAAACTGAGAACTCCTTTATTTTGTCAAGTTTCAAAGAGCTACTACGAACCATGTTGGATTTAGAGTTCCAAATTCATCTATCTATATAGGAGAGAACAGAGGGAAACCAAAATATTAAAACTGATACTGTAGACGAACGCTTCAACCTAGAAGAACAAAATCTGGTGAGCCAAGTGGGATTTGTGTACTGATCATTACCACCAAGTAACATCAAGATTGGGTGAATTTATAATTGCTTGTATTTCAGAAACTCGTTAATTCTTAGAAGCTTGGCAACCCTCTCAATTAAATTGCTTTTTCACAGTCTGTGCCTAGGGCTACTTGAAGAGGAAACAAACCATAGAAACAAAACTGAGAACTACTTTATTTTGTCAAGTTGCAAAGACCTTCTACGAACCATGTTGGATTTAGAGTTCCAAATTCATCTATCTATATAGGAGTGAGCAGAGAGAAACCTAAATATAAAAACTGCTACTGTAGACGAACGCTTCAACCTAGAAGAACAAAATTTGTTGAGCCAAGTGGGATTTGTGTACTGATCATTACCACCATGTATCATCAAGATTGGGTGAAAAAGTGTTTGCTCATATTTCGGAAACTCGTTAATTCTTAGAAGCTTGGCAACCCCTCTCAATGAAAGTGCTTTTCCACACTCTGTGCCTTGGGCTACTTGATGAGGAAACAAACCATAGAGAAAAAACGAGGAACTCCTTTATTTTGTCAAGTTTCAAAGAGCTACTACAAACCATGTTGGATTTAGAGTTCCAAATTCATCTATCTATATAGGAGAGAGCAGAGGGAAACCTAAATATAAAACTGCTACTGTAGACGAACGCTTCAACCTAGAAGAACAAAATTTGGTGAGCCAAGTAGGATTTGTGTGCTGATCATTACCACCAAGTATCATCAAGATTGGGTGAAAAATATTTGCTGGTATTTCGGAAACTCGTTAATTCTTAGAATCTTGGCAATCCCTCTCAATGAAAGTGCTTTTCTACAGTATGTGCCTAGGGCTGCTTTAAGAGGAAACAAACCATAGAGTCAAAACTGAGAACTCCTTTATTTTGTCAAGTTTCAAAGAGCTACTACAAACCATGTTGGATTTAGAGTTCCAAATTCATCTATCTATATTGGAGAGAGCAGAGGGAAACCTAAATATAAAAACTGCTACTGTAGACGAACGCTTCAACCTAGAAGAACAAAATTTGGTGAGCCAAGTGGGATTTGTATACTGATCATTACCACCAAGTATCATCAAGATTGGTTGAAATAATATTTCTGGTATTTTGGAAACTCGTTAATTTTTAGAAGCCTGGCAACCCCTCTCAATGAAAGTGCTTTTCACAGTCTGTGCCTAGGGCTACTTGAACAGAAAACAAACTATAGAGACAAAACTGAGAACTCCTTTATATTGTCAAGTTTCCAAGAGCTACTACGAACCATGTTGGATTTAGACTTTCAAATTCATCTATCTATATAGGAGAGAACAGAGGGAAACCTAAATATAAAAACTGCTACTGTAGACGAACGCTTCAACCTAGAAGAACAAAATTTGTGAGCCAAGTGGGATTTGTGTACTGATTATTACCACCAAGTATGATCAAGATTTGGTGAAAAAATATTTGCTGGATTTTCGGAAACTCGTTAATTCTTAGAAGGTTGGCAACCCGTCTCAATGAAAGTGATTTTCTACAGTATGTGCCTAGGGCTACTTGAAGAGGAAACAAACCATAGAGTCACAACTGAGAACTCCTTTATTTTGTCAAGATTCAAAGAGCTACTACAAACCATGTTGGATTTAGAGTTCCAAATTCATCTATCTATATAGGAGCGATAGAGGGAAACCTAAACATAAAACTGCTACTGTAGACGAACGCTTCCACCTAGAAGAACAAAATTTGTGAGCCAAGTGGGATTTGTGTACTGATTATTACCACCAAGTACCATCACGATTTGGTGAAGAAATATTTGCTGGTATTTCGGAAACTCGTTAATTCTTAGAAGGTTATCAACCCCTCTCAATGAAAGTGCTTTTCCTCAGTCTGTGCCTAGGGCTACTTGAAAAGGAAAAAAATCATAGAGACAAAACTGAGAACTCCTTTATTTTGTCAAGATTCAAAGAGCTACTACGAACCATGTTGGATTTAGAGTTCCAACTTCATCTATCTATATATGAGAGAACAGAGGGAAACCTGAATATAAAAACTGCTACTGTAGACGAACGCTTCAACCTAGAAGAAAAAATTTGGTGAGCCAAGTGGGATTTGTGTAGTGATCATTACCACCAAGAATCATCAAGATTGGGTGAAAAAATATTTGCTGGTATTTCGGATACTAGTTAATTCTTAGAAGCTTGGCAACCCCTCTCAATGAAAGTGCTTTTCTACAGTATGTGCCTAGGGCTACTTGAAGAGGAAACAAACCATAGAGACAAAACTGAGAACTCCTTTATTTTGTCAAGTTTCAAAGAGCTACTTCGAACCATGTTGGATTTAGAGTTCCAAATTCATCTATCTCTATAGGAGAGAACAGAAGGAAACCTAAATATAAAAACTGCTACTGTACACGAACGCTTCAACCTAGAAGAACAAAATTTCGTGAGCCAAGTGGGAGTTGTGTACTGATCATTACCACCAAGTATCATCAAGATTGGGTGAAAAAATATTTGCTGGTTTCGGAAACTCGTTAATTCTTAGAAGCTTGGCAACTCCTCTCAATGAAAGTGCTTTTCCACAGTCTGTGCCTAGGGCTACTTGATGAGGAAACAAACCATAGAGACAAAACTGAGAACTCCTTTATTTTGTCAAGTTTCAAAGAGCTACTACAAACCATGTTGGATTTAGAGTTCCAAATTCATCTATCTATATACGAGAGAACAGAGGGAAACCAAAATATTAAACTGATACTGTAGACGAACGCTTCCACCTAGAAGAACAAAATTTTGTGAGCCAAGTGGGATTTGTGTACTGATCATTACCACCAAGTAACATCAAGATTGGGTCAATTTATAATTGCTTGTATTTCAGAAACTCGTTAATTCTTAGAAGCTTGGCAACCCCTCTCAATGAAATTGCTTTTCCACAGTCTGTGCCTAGGCTACTTGAAGAAGAAACAAATCATAGAGACAAAACTGACAACTACTTTATTTTGTCAAGTTTCAAAGACCTTCTACGAACCATGTTGGATTTAGAGTTCCAAATTCATCTATCTATATAGGAGTGAGCAGAGGGAAACCTAAATATAAAAACTGCAAATGTAGAGGAACGCTTCAACCTAGAAGAACAAAATTTGGTGAGCCAAGTGGGATTTGTGTACTGATCATTACCACCAAGAATCATCAAGATTGGGTGGAAAAATATTTGCTGGTATTTCGGAAACTCGTTAATTTTTATAAGCTTGGCAACCCCTCTCAATGAAAGTTCTTTTCTACAGTATGTGCCTAGGGCTACTTGAAGAGAAATAAACCATACAGAAAAACTGAGAACTCCTTTATTTGTCAAGTTTCAAAGAGCTACTACTAACCATTTTGGATTTAGATTTCCAAATTCATCAAGCTATATAGGAGAGAACAGAAGGAAACCTAAATATAAAAACTGCTACTGTACACGAACGCTTCAACCTAGAAAACAAAATTTCGTGAGCCAATTGAGATTTGTGTACTGATCATTAAATCCAAGTATCATCAAGATTGGGTGAAAAAATATTTGCTGGTATTTCAGAAACTCGTTAATTCTTAGAATCTTGGCAATCCCTCTCAATTAAAGTGCTTTTTTACAGTATGTGCCTATGGCTACTTGAAGAGGAAACAAACCATAGAGTCACAACTGAGAACTCCTTTATTTTGTCAAGTTTCAAAGAGCTACTACAAACCATGTTGGATTTAGAGTTCCAAATTCATCTATCAATATAGGAGCGATAGAGGGAAACCTAAACATAAAACTGCTAATGTAGACGATCGCTTCAACCTAGAAGAACAAAGTTTGGTGAGCCAAATGGGATTTGTGTACTGATCATTACCACCAAGTATCATCAAGATTGGGTGAAAAAATATTTGCTGGTATTTCGGAAACTCGTTAAATCTTAGAAGCTTGGCAACCCTCTCAATGAAATTGCTTTTCCTCAGTCTGTGCCTAGGGCTACTTGAAGAGGAAACAAACCATAGAGACAAAACTGAGAACTCCTTTATTTTGTCATGTTTCAAAGAGCTACTACGAACCATGTTGGATTAAGAGTTCCAAATTCATCTATCTATATAGGAGAGAACAGAGGGAAACCAAAATATTAAAACTGATACTGTAGGACGAACGCTTCAACCTAGAAGAACAAAATTTGGTGAGCCAAGTGGGATTTGTGTACTGATCATTACCACCAAGTATTATCAAGATTGGGTGAATTTATAATTGCTTGTATTTCAGAAACTCGTCAATTCTTAGAAGCTTGGCAACCCCTCTCAATGAAATTGCTTTTCCACAGTCTGTGCCTAGGGCTACTTGAAGAGGAAACAAACCATAGAGACAAAACTGACAACTACTTTATTTTGTCAAGTTTCAAAGACCTTCTACGAACCATGTTGGATTTAGAGTTCCAAATTCATCTATCTATATAGGAGTGAGCAGAGGGAAACCTAAATATAAAAACTGCTATTGTAGACGAACGCTTCACCCTAGAAGAACAAAATTTGGTGAGCCAAGTGGGATTTGTGTACTGATCATTACCACCATGTATCATCAAGATTGGGTGAAAAAGTGTTTGCTCATATTTCGGAAACTCGTTAATTCTTAGAAGCTTGGCAACCATTCTCAATGAAAGTGCTTTTCCACAGTCTGTGCCTAGGGCTACTTGATGAGGAAACAAACCATAGAGAAAAAACGAGGAACTCCTTTATTTTGTCAAGTTTCAAAGAGCTACTACAAACCATGTTGGATTTAGAGTTCCAAATTCATCTATCTATATTGGAGAGACCAGAGGGAAACCTAAATATAAAAACTGCTACTGTAGACGAACGCTTCAACCTAGAAGAACAAAATTTGGTGAGCCAAGTAGGATTTGTGTGCTGATCATTACCACCAAGTATCATCAAGATTGGGTGAAAGATTGGGTGAAAAAATATTTGCTGGTATTTGAAACTCGTTAATTCTTAGAAGCCTGGCAACCCCTCTCAATGAAAGTGCTTTTCACAGTCTGTGCCTAGGGCTACTTGAACAGAAAACAAACTATAGAGACAAAACTGAGAACTCCTTTATATTGTCAAGTTTCCAAGAGCTACTACGAACCATGTTGGATTTAGACTTTCAAATTCATCTATCTATATAGGAGAGAACAGAGGGAAACCTAAATATAAAACTGCTACTGTAGACAAACGCTTCAACCTAGAAGAACAAAATTTGTGAGCCAAGTGGGATTTGTGTACTGATTATTACCACCAAGTATGATCAAGATTTGGTGGAAAAAATATTTGCTGGATTTTCGAACTCGTTAATTCTTAGAAGGTTGGCAACCCGTCTCAATGAAAGTGATTTTCTACAGTATGTGCCTAGGGCTACTTGAAGAGGAAACAAACCATAGAGTCACAACTGAGAACTCCTTTATTTTGTCAAGATTCAAAGAGCTACTACAAACCATGTTGGATTAGAGTTCCAAATTCATCTATCTATATAGGAGCGATAGAGGGAAACCTAAACATAAAACTGCTACTGTAGACGAACGCTTCCACCTAGAAGAAACAAAATTTGTGAGCAAGTGGATTTGTGTACTGATTATTACCACCAAGTACCATCACGATTTGGTGAAGAATATTTGCTGGTATTTCGGAAACTCGTTAATTCTTAGAAGGTTATCAACCCCTCTCAATGAAAGTGCTTTTCTCAGTCTGTGCCTAGGGCTACTTGAAAAGGAAACAAATCATAGAGACAAAACTGAGAACTCCTTTATTTTGTCAAGATTCAAAGAGCTACTACGAACCATGTTGGATTTAGTGTTCCAAATTCATCTATCTATATATGAGAGAACAGAGGGAAACCTGAATATAAAAACTGCTACTGTAGACGAACGCTTCAACCTAGAAGAAAAAAATTTGGTGAGCCAAGTGGGATTTGTGTAGTGATCATTACCACCAAGAATCATCAAGATTGGGTGAAAAAATATTTGCTGGTATTTCGGATACTAGTTAATTCTTAGAAGCTTGGCAACCCCTCTCAATGAAAGTGCTTTTCTACAGTATGTGCCTAGGGCTACTTGAAGAGGAAACAAACCATAGAGACAAAACTGAGAACTCCTTTATTTTGTCAAGTTTCAAAGAGCTACTTCGAACCATGTTGGATTTAGAGTTCCAAATTCATCTATCTCTATAGGAGAGAACAGAAGGAAACCTAAATATAAAAACTGCTACTGTACACGAACGCTTCTACCTAGAAGAACAAAAATTTCGTGAGCCAAGTGGGATTTGTGTACTGATCATTACCACCAAGTATCATCAAGAGTGGGTGAAAAAATATTTTGCTGGTATTTCGGAAACTCGTTAATTCTTAGAAGCTTGGCAACTCCTCTCAATGAAAGTGCTTTTCCACAGTCTGTGCCTAGGGCTACTAGAAGAGGAAACAAACCATAGAGACAAAACTGAGAACTCCTTTATTTGTCAAGTTTCAAAGAGCTACTACAAACCATGTTGGATTTAGAGTTCCAAATTCATCTCTCTATATACGAGAGAACAGAGGGAAACCAAAATATTAAAACTGATACTGTAGACGAACGCTTCAACCTAGAAGAACAAAATTTTGTGAGCCAAGTGGGATTTGTGTAGTGATCATTACCAAAAAGTATCATCAAGTTTGGGTGAAAAAATATTTGCTGGTATTTCGGAAACTCGTTAATTCTTAGAAGCTTGGCAACCCCTCTCAATGAAAGTGCTTTTCTACAGCATGTGCCTAGGGCTACTTGAAGAGGAAACAAACCATACAGAAAAAACTGAGAACTCCTTTATTTTGTCAAGTTTCAAAGAGCTACTACTTACCATGTTGGATTTAGAGTTCCAAATTCATCTATCTATATAGGAGAGAACAGAGGGAAAGCTAAATATAAAAACTGCTACTTAGACGAACGCTTCAACCTAGAAGAACAAAATTTCGTGAGCAAGTGGGATTTGTGTACTGATCATTACCACCAAGTATCATCAAGATTGGGTGAAAAAATATTTGCTGGTATTTCGGAAACTCGTTAAATCTTAGAAGCTTGACAACCCCTCTCAATGAAATTGCTTTTCCTCAGTCTGTCCCTAGGTCTACTTGAAGAGGAAACAAACCATAGAGACAAAACTGAGAACTTTTTTATTTTGTCATGTTTCAAAGAGCTACTACGAACCATGTTGGATTTAGTATTCCAAATTCATCTATCTATATAGGAGAGAACAGAGGGAAACCAAAATATTAAAACTGATACTGTAGACGAACGCTTCAACCTAGAAGAACAAAATTTTGTGAGCCAAGTGGGAATTGTGTACTGATCATTACCACCAAGTATTATCAAGATTGGGTGAATTTATAATTGCTTGTATTTCAGAAACTCGTCAATTCTTGGAAGCTTGGCAACCCCTCTCAATGAAATTGCTTTTCCACAGTCTGTGCCTAGGGCTACTTGAAGAGGAAACAAACCATAGAGACGAAACTGACAACTACTTTATTTTGTCAACTTTCAAAGACCTTCTACGAACCATGTTGGATTTAGAGTTCCAAAATCATCTATCTATATAGGAGTGAGCAGAGGGAAACCTAAATATAAAACTGCTACTGTAGACGAATGCTTCAACCTAGAAGAACAAAATTTGGTGAGCCAAGTAGGATTTGTGTGCTGATCATTACCACCAAGTATCATCAAGATTGGGTGAAAAAATATTTGCTGGTATTTCGGAAACTCGTTAATTCTTAGAATCTTGGCAATCCCTCTCAATGAAAGTGCTTTTCTACAGTATGTGCATAGGGCTGCTTTAAGAGGAAACAAACCATAGAGTCAAAACTGAGAACTCCTTTATTTTGTCAAGTTTCAAAGAGCTACTACAAACCATGTTGGATTTAGAGTTCCAAATTCATCTATCTATATAGGAGAGAGCAGAGGGAAACCTAAATATAAAAACTGCTACTGTAGACGAACGCTTCAACCTAGAAGAACAAAATTTGGTGAGCCAAGTGGGATTTGTATACTGATCATTACCACCAAGTATCATCAAGATTGGTTGAAAAAATATTTGCTGGTATTTTGGAAACTCGTTAATTCTTAGAAGCCTGGCAACCCCTCTCAATGAAAGCGCTTTTCACAGTCTGTGCCTAGGGCTACTTGAACAGAAAACAAACTATAGAGACAAAACTGAGAACTCCTTTATTTTGTCAAGATTCAAAGAGCTACTACAAACCATGTTGGATTTAGAGTTCCAAATTCATCTATCTACATAGGAGCGATAGAGGGAAACCTAAACATAAAACTGCTACTGTAGACGATCGCTTCCACCTAGAAGAACAAAATTTGTGAGCCAAGTGGGATTTGTGTTACTGATTATTACCACCAAGTACCATCACGATTTGGTGAAGAAATATTTGCTGGTATTTCGGAAACTTGTTAATTCTTAGAAGGTTATCAACCCCTCTCAATGAAAGTGCTTTTCCATAGTCTGTGCCTAGGGTACTTGAAGAGGAAACAAATCATAGAGACAAAACTGAGAACTCCTTTATTTTGTCAAGATTCAAAGAGCTACTACGAAACTTGTTGGATTAGAGTTCCAAATTCATCTATCTATATATGAGAGAACAGAGGGAAACCTAAATATAAAAACTGCTACTGTAGACGAACGCTTCAACCTAGAAGAAAAAAATTTGGTGAGCATGTGGGATTTGTGTAGGTGATCATTACCATCAAGTATCATCAAGATTGGGTGAAAAAAAATTTGCTGGTATTTCGGAAACTAGTTAATTCTTAGACGCTTGGCAACCCCTCTCAATGAAAGTGCTTTTCTACAGTATGTTCCTAGGGCTACTTGAAGAGGAACAAACCATAGAGACAAACTGAGAACTCCTTTATTTTGTCAAGTTTCAAGAGCTACTTCTAACCATGTTGGATTTAGAGTTCCAAATTCATCTATCTATATAGGAGAGAACAGAAGGAAACCTTAATATAAAAACTGCTACTGTACACGAACGCTTCAACCTAGAAGAACAAAATTTCGTGAGCCAAGTGGGATTTGTGTACTGATCATTACCACCAAGTATCATCAAGATTGGGTGAAAAAATATTTGCTGGTATTTCAGAAACTCGTTAATTCTTAGAAGCTTGGCAACTCCTCTCAATGAAAGTGCTTTACCAACGTCTGTGCCTAGGGCTACTTGAAGAGGAAACAAACCATAGAGACAAAACTGAGAACTCCTTAATTTTGTCAAGTTACAAAGAGCTACTACAAACCATGTTGGATTTAGAGTTCCAAATTCATCTATCTATATACGAGAGAACAGAGGGAAAGCTAAATATAAAAACTGCTACTTAGACAAACGCTTCAACCTAGAAGAACAAAATTTCGTGAGCCAAGTGGGATTTGTGTACTGATCATTACCACCAATTATCATCAAGATTGGGTGAAAAAATATTGCTGGTATTTCGGAAACTCTTTAAATCTTAGAAGCTTGGCAACCCCTCTCAATGAAATTGCTTTTCTCAGTCTGTGCCAAGGCTACTTGAAGAGGAAACAAACCATAGAGACAAAACTGAGAACTCCTTTATTTTGTCAAGTTTCAAAGAGCTACTACGAACCATGTTGGATTTAGAGTTCCAAATTCATCTATCTATATAGGAGAGAACAGAGGGAAACCAAAATATTAAAACTTATACTGTAGACGAACGCTTCAACCTAGAAGAACAAAATCTGGTGAGCCAAGTGGGATTTGTGTACTGATCATTACCACCAAGTAACATCAAGATTGGGTGAATTTATAATTGCTTGTATTTCAGAAACTCGTTAATTCTTAGAAGCTTGGCAACCCCTCTCAATGAAATTGCTTTTTCACAGTCTGTGCCTAGGGCTACTTGAAGAGGAAACAATCCATAGAAACAAAACTGAGAACTACTTTATTTTGTCAAGTTTCAAAGACCTTCTACGAACCATGTTGGATTTAGAGTTCCAAATTCATCTATCTATATAGGAGTGAGCAGAGGGAAACCTAAATATAAAAACTGCAAATGTAGACGAACGCTTCACACTAGAAGAACAAAATTTGGTGAGCCAAGTGGGATTTGTGTACTGATCATTACCACCATGTATCATCAAGATTGGGTGAAAAAGTGTTTGCTCATATTTCGGAAACTCGTTAATTCTTAGAAGCTTGGCAACCCCTCTCAATGAAAGTGCTTTTCCACACTCTGTGCCTTGGGCTACTTGATGAGGAAACAAACCATAGAGAAAAAACGAGGAACTCCTTTATTTTGTCAAGTTTCAAAGAGCTACTACAAACCATGTTGGATTTAGAGTTCCAAATTCATCTATCTATATAGGAGAGAGCAGAGGGAAACCTAAATATAAAAACTGCTACTGTAGACGAACGCTTCAACCTAGAAGAACAAAATTTGGTGAGCCAAGTAGGATTTGTGTGCTGATCATTACCACCAAGTATCATCAAGATTGGGTGAAAAAATATTTGCTGGTATTTCGGAAACTCGTTAATTCTTAGAATCTTGGCAATCCCTCTCAATGAAAGTGCTTTTCTACAGTATGTGCCTAGGGCTGCTTTAAGAGGAAACAAACCATAGAGTCAAAACTGAGAACTCCTTTATTTTGTGAAGTTTCAAAGAGCTACTACAAACCATGTTGGATTTAGAGTTCCAAATTCATCTATCTATATAGGAGAGAGCAGAGGGAAACCTAAATATAAAAACTGCTACTGTAGACGAACGCTTCAACCTAGAAGAACAAAATTTGGTGAGCCAAGTGGGATTTGTATACTGATCATTACCACCAAGTATCATCAAGATTGGTTGAAAAAATATTTGCTGGTATTTTGGAAACTCGTTAATTCTTAGAAGCCTGGCAACCCCTCTCAATGAAAGTGCTTTTCACAGTCTGTGCCTAGGGCTACTTGAACAGAAAACAAACTATAGAGACAAAACTGAGAACTCCTTTATATTGTCAAGTTTCCAAGAGCTACTACGAACCATGTTGGATTTAGACTTTCAAATTCATCTATCTATATAGGAGAGAACAGAGGGAAACCTAAATATAAAAACTGCTACTGTAGACGAACGCTTCAACCTAGAAGAACAAAATTTGTGAGCCAAGTGGGATTTGTGTACTGATTATTACCACCAAGTATGATCAAGATTTGGTGAAAAAATATTTGCTGGAATTTCGGAAACTCGTTAATTCTTAGAAGGTTGGCAACCCGTCTCAATGAAAGTGATTTTCTACAGTATGTGCCTGGGGCTACTTGAAGAGGAAACAAACCATAGAGTCACAACTGAGAACTCCTTTATTTTGTCAAGATTCAAAGAGCTACTACAAACCATGTTGGATTTAGAGTTCCAAATTCATCTATCTATATAGGAGCGATAGAGGGAAACCAAAACATAAAACTGCTACTGTAGACGAACGCTTCCACCTAGAAGAACAAAATTTGTGAGCCAAGTGGGATTTGTGTACTGATTATTACCACCAAGTACCATCACGATTTGGTGAAGAAATATTTGCTGGTATTTCGGAAACTCGTTAATTCTTAGAAGGTTATCAACCCCTCTCAATGAAAGTGCTTTTCCTCAGTCTGTGCCTAGGGCTACTTGAAAAGGAAACAAATCATAGAGACAAAACTGAGAACTCCTTTATTTTGTCAAGATTCAAAGAGCTACTACGAACCATGTTGGATTTAGAGTTCCAAATTCATCTATCTATATATGAGAGAACAGAGGGAAACCTAAATATAAAAACTGCTACTGTAGACGAACGCTTCAACCTAGAAGAAAAAAATTTGGTGAGCCAAGTGGGATTTGTGTAGTGATCATTACCACCAAGAATCATCAAGATTGGGTGAAAAAATATTTGCTGGTATTTCGGATACTAGTTAATTCTTAGAAGCTTGGCAACCCCTCTCAATGAAAGTGCTTTTCTACAGTATGTGCCTAAGGCTACTTGAAGAGGAAACAAACCATAGAGACAAAACTGAGAACTCCTTTATTTTGTCAAGTTTCAAAGAGCTACTTCGAACCATGTTGGATTTAGTGTTCCAAATTCATCTATCTCTATAGGAGAGAACAGAAGGAAACCTAAATATAAAAACTGCTACTGTACACGAACGCTTCAACCTAGAAGAACAAAATTTCGTGAGCCAAGTGGGATTTGTGTACTGATCATTACCACCAAGTATCATCAAGATTGGGTGAAAAAATATTTGCTGGTTTCGGAAACTCGTTAATTCTTAGAAGCTTGGCAACTCCTCTCAATGAAAGTGCTTTTCCACAGTCTGTGCCTAGGGCTACTTGAAGAGGAAACAAACCATAGAGACAAAACTGAGAACTCCTTTATTTTGTCAAGTTTCAAAGAGCTACTACAAACCATGTTGGATTTAGAGTTCCAAATTCATCTATCTATATACGAGAGAACAGAGGGAAACCAAAATATTAAAACTGATACTGTAGACGAACGCTTCAACCTAGAAGAACAAAATTTTGTGAGCCAAGTGGGATTTGTGTACTGATCATTACCACCAAGTAACATCAAGATTGGGTCAATTTATAATTGCTTGTATTTCAGAAACTCGTTAATTCTTAGAAGCTTGGCAACCCCTCTCAATGAAATTGCTTTTTCACAGTCTGTGCCTAGGGCTACTTGAAGAGGAAACAAACCAGAGAAACAAAACTGAGAACTACTTTATTTTGTCAAGTTTCAAAGACCTTCTACGAACCATGTTGGATTTAGAGTTCCAAATTCATCTATCTATATAGGAGTGAGCAGAGGGAAACCTAAATATAAAAACTGCAAATGTAGAGGAACGCTTCACCCTAGAAGAACAAAATTTGGTGAGCCAAGTGGGATTTGTGTACTGATCATTACCACCAAGAATCATCAAGATTGGGTCGAAAAATATTTGCTGGTATTTCGGAAACTCGTTAATTTTTATAAGCTTGGCAACCTGTCTCAATGAAAGTTCTTTTCTACAGTATGTGCCTAGGGCTACTTGAAGAGGAAATAAACCATACAGAAAAAACTGAGAACTCCTTTATTTTGTCAAGTTTCAAAGAGCTACTACTAACCATTTTGGATTTAGATTTCCAAATTCATCAAGCTATATAGGAGAGAACAGAAGGAATCCTAAATATAAAAACTGCTACTGTACACGAACGCTTCAACCTAGAAAACAAAATTTCGTGAGCCAATTGAGATTTGTGTACTGATCATTAAATCCAAGTATCATCAAGATTGGGTGAAAAAATATTTGCTGGTATTTCAGAAACTCGTTAATTCTTAGAATCTTGGCAATCCCTCTCAATTAAAGTGCTTTTTTACAGTATGTCCCTTGGCTACTTGAAGAGGAAACAAACCATAGAGTCACAACTGAGAACTCCTTTATTTTGTCAAGTTTCAAAGAGCTACTACAAACCATGTTGGATTTAGAGTTCCAAATTCATCTATCAATATAGGAGTGATAGAGGGAAACCTAAACATAAAACTGCTAATGTAGACGATCGCTTCAACCTAGAAGAACAAAGTTTGGTGAGCCAAATAAGATTTGTGTACTGATCATTACCACCAAGTATCATCAAGATTGGGTGAAAAAATATTTGCTGGTATTTCGGAAACTCGTTAAATCTTAGAAGCTTGGCAACCCCTCTCAATGAAATTGCTTTTCCTCAGTCTGTGCCTAGGGCTACTTGAAGAGGAAACAAACCATAGAGACAAAACTGAGAACTCCTTTATATTGTCAAGTTTCCAAGAGCTACTACGAACCATGTTGGATTTAGAGTTCCAAATTCATCTATCTATATAGGAGAGAACAGAGGGAAACCAAAATATTAAAACTGATACTGTAGACGAACGCTTCAACCTAGAAGAACAAAATTTGGTGAGCCAAGTGGGATTTGTGTACTGATCATTACCACCAAGTATTATCAAGATTGGGTGAATTTATAATTGCTTGTATTTCAGAAACTCGTCAATTCTTAGAAGCTTGGCAACCCCTCTCAATGAAATTGCTTTTCCACAGTCTGTGCCAAGGGCTACTTGAAAAGGAAACAAACCATAGAGACAAAACTGAGAACTCCTTTATTTTGTCAAGTTTCAAAGAGCTACTACTAACCATGTTGGATTTAGAGTTCCACATTCATCTATCTATATAGGAGAGAACAGAGAGAAAACTAAATATAAAAACTACTACTGTAGATGAACGCATCAACCTAGAAGAACAAAATTTGGTGAGCCAAGTGGGATTTGTGTACTGATCATTACCACCAAGGCTCATCAAGATTGGGTGAAAAAGTGTTTGCTCATATTTCAGAAAATCGTTAATTCTTAGAAGCTTGGCAACCCCTCTCAATGAGAGTGCTTTTCCACAGTCTGTGCCTAGGGCTACTTGATGAGGAAACAAACCATAGAGAAAAAACGGAGAACTCCTTTATTTTGTCAAGTTTCAAAGAGCTACTACAAACCATGTTGGATTTAGAGTTCCAAATTCATCTATCTATATAGGAGAGAGCAGAGGGAAACCTAAATATAAAAACTGCTACTGTAGACGAACGCTTCAACCTAGAAGAACAAAATTTGGTGAGCCAAGTAGGATTTGTGTGCTGATCATTACCACCAAGTATCATCAAGATTGGGTGAAAAAATATTTGCTGGTATTTCGGAAACTCGTTAACTCTTAGAATCTTGGCAATCCCTCTCAATGAAAGTGCTTTTCTACAGTATGTGCCTAGGGCTACTTGAAGAGGAAACAAACCATAGAGTCAAAACTGAGAACTCCTTTATTTTGTCAAGTTTCAAAGAGCTACTACAAACCATGTTGGATTTAGAGTTCCAAATTCATCTATCTATATAGGAGAGAGCAGAGGGAAACCTAAATATAAAAACTGCTACTGTAAACGAACGCTTCTACCTAGAAGAACAAAATTTGGTGAGCCAAGTGGGATTTGTGTACTGATCATTACCACGAAGTATCATCAAGATTGGTTGAAAAAATATTTGCTGGTATTTTGGAAACTCACTAATTCTTAGAAGCCTCTCAACCCCTCTCAATGAAAGTGCTTTTCCACAGTCTGTGCCTAGGGCTACTTGAACAGAAAACAAACTATAGAGACAAAACTGAGAACTCCTTTATATTGTCATATTTCCAAGAGCTACTGCGAACCATGTTGGATTTAGAGTTCCAAATTCATCTATCTATATAGGAGAGAACAGAGTGAAACCTAAATATAAAAACTGCTACTGTAGACGAACGCTTCAACCTAGAAAAACAAAATTTGTGAGCCAAGTGGGATTTGTGTACTGATTATTACCACCAAGTATCATCAAGATTTGGTGAATAAATATTTGCTGGAATTTCGGAAACTCGTTAATTCTTAGAAGGTTGGCAACCCCTCTCAATGAAAGTGCTTTTCCACAGTCTGTGTCTAGGGCTACTTGAAGAGGAAACAAACCATAGAGACAAAACTGAGAACTCCTTTATTTTGTCAAGATTCAAAGAGCTACTACGAACCATGTTGGATTTAGAGTTCCAAATTCATCTATCTATATAGGAGCGATAGAGGGAAACCTAAATATAAAAACTGCTACTGTAGACGAACGCTTCAACCTAGAAGAACAAAATTTGGTGAGCCAAGTGGGATTTGTGTACTGATCATTACCACCAAGTATCATCAAGATTGGGTGAAAAAATATTTGCTGGTATTTCGGAAACTCGTTAATTTTTAGAAGCTTGGCAACCCCTCTCAATGAAAGTGCTCTTCTACAGTATGTGCCTAGGGCTACTTGAAGAGGAAACAAACCATAGAGAAAAAACTGAGAACTCTTTTATTTTGTCAAGTTTCAAAGAGCTACTACTAACCATGTTGGATTTAGAGTTCCAAATTCATCTATCTATATACGAGAGTACAGAAGGAAACCTAAATATAAAAACTGCTACTGTACACGAACGCTTCAAACTAGAAGAACAAAATTTCGTGAGCCAAGTGGGATTTGTGTACTGATCATTACCACCAAGTATCATCAAGATTGAGTGAAAAAATATTTGCTGGTATTTTGGAAACTCGTTAATTCTTAGAAGCCTGGCAACCCCTCTCAATGAAAGTGCTTTTCCACAGTCTGTGCCTAGGGCTACTTGAACAGAAAACAAACTATAGAGACAAAACTGAGAACTCCTTTATATTGTCAAGTTTCCAAGAGCTACTACGAACCATGTTGGATTTAGAGTTTCAAATTCATCTATCTATATAGGAGAGAACAGAGGAAAACCTAAATATAAAAACTGCTACTGTAGACGAACGCTTCAACCGAGAAGAACAAAATTTGTGAGCCAAGTGGGATTTGTGTACTGATTATTACCACCAAGTATCATCAAGATTTGGTGAAAAAATATTTGCTGGAATTTCGGAAACTCGTTAATCCTTAGAAGGTTGGCAACCCCTCTCAATGAAAGTGCTTTTCCACAGTTTGTGCCTAGGGCTACTTGAAGAGGAAACAAACCATAGAGACAAAACTGAGAACTCCTTTATTTTGTCTAGATTCAAAGACCTACTACGAACCATGTTGGATTTAGAGTTCCAAATTCATCTATCTATATACGAGAGAACAGAGGGAAACCTAAATATAAAAACTGCTACTGTAGACGAACGCTTCAACCTAGAAGAACAAAATTTGGTGAGCTAAGTGGGATTTGTGTAGTGATCATTACCACCAAGTATCATCAAGATTGGGTGAAAAAATATTTGCTGGTACTTCGGAAACTAGTTAATTCTTAGAAGCTTAACAACCCTCTCAATGAAAGTGATTTTCTACAGTATGTGCCTAGGGCTACTTGAAGAGGAAACAAACCATACAGAAAAAACTGAGGACTCCTTTATTTTGTCATGTTTCAAAGAGCTACTACTAACCATGTTGGATTTAGAGTTCCAAATTCATCTATCTATATAGGAGAGAACAGAAGGAAACCTAAATATAAAAACTGCTACTGTACACGAACGCTTCAACCCAGTAGAACAAAATTTCCTGAGCCAAGTGGGATTTGTGTACTGATCATTACCACCAAGTATCATCAAGATTGGGTGAAAAAATATTTGCTGGTATTTCGGAAACTCGTTAACTCTTAGAAGCTTGGCAACCCCTCTCAATGAAAGTGCTTTTCCACAGTCCGTGCTTAGGGCTACTTGAAGAGGAAACAAACCATAGAGACAAAACTGAGATCTTTTTTATTTTGTCAAGTTTCAAAGAGCTACTACAAACCATGTTGGATTTAGAGTTCCAAATTCATCTATCTATATAGAAGAGAACAGAGGGAAACCTAAATATAAAATCTGCTACTTAGACGAATGCTTCAACCTAGAAGAACAAAATTTCGTGAGCCAAGTGGGATTTGTGAACTGATCATTACCACCAAGTATTATCAAGATTGGGTGAATTTATAATTGCTTGTATTTCGGAAACTCGTTAATTCTTGGAAGATTGGCAACCCCTCTCAATGAAAGTGCTTTTCCACAGTCTGTGCCTAGGGCTACTTGAAGAGGAAACAAACCATAGAGAAAAAACTGACAGCTACTTTATTTTGTCAAGTTTCAAAAACCTTCTACGAACCATGTTGGATTTAGAGTTCCAAAATCATCTATCTATATAGGAGTGAGCAGAGGGAAACCTAAATATAAAAACTGCTACTGTAGACGAACGCTTCACCCTAGAAGAACAAAATTTGGTGAGCCAAGTGGGATTTGTGTATTGATCATTACAACCAAGTATCATCAAGATTGGGTGAAAAAGTATTGGCTGGAATATCGGAAACTCGTTAATTTTTAGAAGCCTGGCAGCCCCTCTCGGTGAAAGTGCTTTTACACAGTCTGTGCCTAGGGCTACTTAAAAGGAAACAAACTATAGAGACAAAACTGAGAACTCCTTTATATTGTCAAGTTTCCAAGAGCTACTATGAACCATGTTGGATTTAGAGTTCCAAATTCATCTATCTATATAGGAGAGAGCAGGGCGAAACCTAAATATAAAAACTACTACTGTAGACGAACGCTTCAACCTAGAAGAACAAAATTTGGTGAGCCAAGTGGGATTTGTGAACTGATCATTACTACCAAGTATCATCAAGATTGGTTGAAAAAATATTTGCTGGTATTTCGGAAACTCGTTAAGTCTTTGAAGCCTGGCAACCCCTCTCAATGAAAGTGCTTTTCCACAGTCTGTGCCTAGGGCTACTTGATGAGGAAAGAAACCATAGAGAAAAAACGGAGAACTACTTTATTTTGTCAAGTTTCAAAGAGCTACTACAAACCATGTTGGATTTAGAGTTCCAAATTCATCTATCTATATAGGAGAGAGCAGAGGGAAACCTAAATATAAAAACTGATACTGTAGACGAACGCTTCAACCTAGAATAACAAAATTTGGTGAGCCAAGTAGGATTTGTGTGCTGATCATTACCACCAAGAATCATCAAGATTGGGTGAAAAAGTATTGGCTGGTATTTCGGAAACTCGTTAATTTTTAGAAGCTTGGCAACCCCTCTCAATGAAAGTGCTTTTCTACAGTATGTGCCTAGGGCTACTTGAAGAGGAAACAAACCATAGAGACAAAACTGAGAACTCCTTTATTTTGTCAAGTTTCAAAGAGCTACTACAAACCATGTTGGATTTAGAGTTCCAAATTCATCTATCTATATAGGAGAGAACAGAGGGAAAGCTAAATATAAAAACTGCTACTTAGACGAACGCTTCAAACTAGAAGAACAAAATTTCGTGAGCCAAGTGGGATTTGTGTAGTGATCATTACCACCAAGTATCATCAAGATTGGGTGAAAAAATATTTGCTGGTATTTCGGAAACTCGTTAAATCTTAGAAGCTTAGCAACCCCTCTCAATGAAATTGCTTTTCCTCAGTCTGTGCCTAGGGCTACTTGAAGAGGAAACAAACCATAGAGACAAAACTGAGAACTCCTTTATTTTGTCATGTTTCAAAGAGCTACTACGAACCATGTTGGATTTAGAGTTCCAAATTCATCTATCTATATAGGAGAGAACAGAGGGAAAACTAAATATAAATACTACTACTGTAGATGAATGCTCCATCCTAGAAGAACAAAGTTTGGTGAGCCAAGTGGGATTTGTGTACTGATCATTACCACCAAGTATCATCAAGATTGGGTGAAAAAATATTTGCTTTTATTTCAGAAACTCGTTAATTCTTAGAAGCTTGTCAACCCCTCTCAATGAAAGTGCTTTTCTACAGTCTGTGCCTAGGGCTACTAGAAGAGGAAACAAACCATAGAGACAAAACTGAGAACTCCGTTATTTTGTCAAGTTTCAAAGAGCTACTACTAACCATGTTGGATTTAGAGTTCCAAATTCATCTATCTATATAGGAGAGAACAGAAGGAAACCTAAATATAAAAACTGCTACTGTACACGAAGGCTTCAACCTAGAAGAACAAAATTTCGTGAGCCAAGTGGGATTTGTGTACTGATCATTACCACCAAGTATCATCAAGTTTGGGTGAAAAAAATATTTGCTGGTGTTTCGGAAACTCGTTAATTCTTAGAAGCTTGGCAACGACTCTCAATGAAAGTTCTTTTCCACAGTCTGTGCCTAGGGCTACTTGAAGAGGATACAAACCATAGGGACAAAACTGAGAACTCCTTTATTTTGTAAAGTTTCAAAGAGCTACTACAAACCATGTTGGATTTAGAGTTCCAAATTCATCTATCTATATAGGAGAGAACAGAGGGAAAAGTAAATATAAAAACTACTACTGTAGATGAATGCTCCAACCTAGAAGAACAAAATTTCCTGAGCCAAGTGGGATTTCTGAACTGATCATTACCACCAAGTATCATCAAGATTATGTGCAAAAATATTTGCTTTAATTTCCGAAACTCGTTAATTCTTAGAAGCTTGGCAACCCCTCTCAATGAAAGTGCTTTTCCACAGGCTGTGCCTAGGGCTACTTGAAGAGGAAACAAACCATAGCTACAATACTGAGAACTCCTTATTTTGTCAAGTTTCAAAGAGCTACTACAAACCATATTGGATTTAGAGTTCCAAATTCATCTATCTATATAGGAGAGAGCAGAGGGAAACCTAAATATAAAAACTGCTTCTGTAGACGAACGCTTCAACCTACAAGAACAAAATTTGGTGAGCCAAGTGGGAGTTGTGTGCTGATCATTACCAAAAAGAATCATCAAGATTGGGTGAAAAAGTATTGGCTGGTATTTCGGAAACTCGTTAATTTTTAGAAGCTTGGCAACCCCTCTCAATGAAAGTGCTTTTCTACAGTATGTGCCTAGGGCTACTTGAAGAGGAAACAAACCATAGAGACAAAACTGAGAACTCCTTTATTTTGTCATGTTTCAAAGAGCTACTACTAACCATGTTGGATTTAGAGTTCCAAATTCATCTATCTATATAGGAGAGAACAGAAGGAAACCTAAATATAAAAACTGCTACTGTACACGAACGATTCAACCTAGAAGAACAAAATTTCGTGAGCCAAGTGGGATTTGTGTACTGATCATGACCACCAAGTATCATCAAGATTGGGTGAAAAAATATTTGCTGGTATTTCGGAAACTCGTTAATTCTTAGAAGCTTGGCAACCCCTCTCAATGAAAGTGCTTTTCTACCGTATGTGCCTAGGGCTACTTAAAGAGGAAACAAACCATAGAGTCAAAACTGAGAACTCCTTTATCTTGTCAAGTCTCAAAGAGCTACTACAAATCATGTTGGATTTAGAGTTCCAAATTGATCTATCTATATAGGAGCGATAGAGGGAAAACTAAATATAAAAACTGCTACTGTAGACGAACGCTTCAACCTAGAAGAACAAAATTTGGTGAGCCAAGTGGGATTTGTGTACTGATCATTACCACCAAGTATCATCAAGATTGGGTGAAAAAATATTTGCTGGAATATCGGAAACTCGTTAATTTTTAGAAGCCTGGCAGCCCCTCTCGATGAAAGTGCTTTAACACAGTCTGTGCCTAGGGCTACTTGAAAAGGAAACAAACTATAGAGACAAAACTGAGAACTCCTTTATATTGTCAAGTTTCCAAGAGCTACTATAAACCATGTTGAATTTAGAGTTCCAAATTCATCTATCTATATAGGAGAGAGCAGAGGGAAACCTAAATATAAAAACTACTACTGTAGACGAACGCTTCAACCTAGAAGAACAAAATTTGGTGAGCCAAGTGGGATTTGTGAACTGATCATTACTACCAAGTATCATCAAGATTGGTTGAAAAAATATTTGCTGGTATTTCGGAAACTCGTTAATTCTTAGAAGCCTGGCAACCCCTCTCAATGAAAGTGCTTTTCCCTAGTCTGTGCCTAGGGCTACTTGAAGAGGAAACAAACCATAGAGACAAAACTGAGAACTCCTTTATTTTGTCATGTTTCAAAGAGCTACTACTAACCATGTTGGATTTAGAGTTCCAAATTCATCTATCTATATAGGAGAGAACAGAAGGAAACCTAAATATAAAAACTGCTATTGTAGACGAACGCTTCAACCTAGAATAACAAAATTTGGTGAGCCAAGTAGGATTTGTGTGCTGATCATTACCACCAAGAATCATCAAGATTGGGTGAAAAAGTATTGGCTGGTATTTCGGAAACTCGTTAATTTTTAGAAGCTTGGCAACCCCTCTCAATGAAAGTGCTTTTCTACAGTATGTGCCTAGGGCTACTTGAAGAGGAAACAAACCATAGAGACAAAACTGAGAACTCCTTTATTTTGTCATGTTTCAAAGAGCTACTACTAACCATGTTGGATTTAGAGTTCCAAATTCATCTATCTATATAGGAGAGAACAGAAGGAAACCTAAATATAAAAACTGCTACTGTACACGAACGATTCAACCTAGAAGAACAAAATTTCGTGAGCCAAGTGGGATTTGTGTACTGATCATGACCACCAAGTATCATCAAGATTGGGTGAAAAAATATTTGCTGGAATATCGGAAACTCGTTAATTTTTAGAAGCCTGGCAGCCCCTCTCGATGAAAGTGCTTTTACACAGTCTGTGCCTAGGGCTACTTGAAAAGGAAACAAACTATGGAGACAAAACTGAGAACTCCTTTATATTGTCAAGTTTCCAAGAGCTACTACGAACCATGTTGGATTTAGAGTTCCAAATTCATCTATCTATATAGGAGAGAGCAGAGGGAAACCTAAATATAAAAACTACTACTGTAGACGAACGCTTCAACCTAGAAGAACAAAATTTGCTGAGCCAAGTGGGATTTGTGAACTGATCATTACCACCAAGTATCATCAAGATTGGTTGAAAAAATATTTGCTGGTATTTCGGAAACTCGTTAATTCTTAGAAGCCTGGAGACCCCTCTCAATGAAAGTGCTTTTCCACAGTCTGTGCCTAGGGCTACTTGAACAGAAAACAAACTATAGAGACAAAACTGAGAACTCCTTTATATTGTCAAGTTTCCAAGAGCTACTACGAACCATGTTGGATTTAGAGTTCCAAATTCATCTATCTATATAGGAGAGAACAGAGGGAAACCTAAATATAAAAACTGCTACTGTAGACGAACGCTTCAACCTAGAAGAACAAAATTTGTGAGCCAAGTGGGATTTGTGTACTGATTATTACCACCAACTATCATCAAGATTTGGTGAAAAAATATTTGCTGGAATTTCGGAAACTCGTTAATTCTTAGAAGGTTAGCAACCCCTCTCAATGAAAGTGCTTTTCTACAGTATGTGCCTAGGGCTACTTGAAGAGGAAACAAACCATAGAGACAAAACTGAGAACTCCTTTATTTTGTCAAGTTTCAAAGAGCTACTACAAACCATGTTGGATTTAGAGTTCCAAATTCATCTATCTATATAGGAGAGAACAGAGGGAAAGCTAAATATAAAAACTGCTACTTAGACGAACGCTTCAAACTAGAAGAACAAAATTTCGTGAGCCAAGTGGGATTTGTGTAGTGATCATTACCACCAAGTATCATCAAGTTTGGGTGAAAAAAATATTTGCTGGTGTTTCGGAAACTCGTTAATTCTTAGAAGCTTGGCAACGACTCTCAATGAAAGTTCTTTTCCACAGTCTGTGCCTAGGGCTACTTGAAGAGGATACAAACCATAGGGAAAAAATGAGAACTCCTTTATTTTGTAAAGTTTCAAAGAGCTACTACAAACCATGTTGGATTTAGAGTTCCAAATTCATCTATCTATATAGGAGAGAACAGAGGGAAAAGTAAATATAAAAACTACTACTGTAGATGAATGCTCCAACCTAGAAGAACAAAATTTCCTGAGCCAAGTGGGATTTCTGAACTGATCATTACCACCAAGTATCATCAAGATTGGGTGCAAAAATATTTGCTTTAATTTCCGAAACTCGTTAATTCTTAGAAGCTTGGCAACCCCTCTCAATGAAAGTGCTTTTCCACAGGCTGTGCCTAGGGCTACTTGAAGAGGAAACAAACCATAGCTACAATACTGAGAACTCCTTATTTTGTCAAGTTTCAAAGAGCTACTACAAACCATATTGGATTTAGAGTTCCAAATTCATCTATCGATATAGGAGAGAGCAGAGGGAAACCTAAATATAAAAACTGCTACTGTAGACGAACGCTTCAACCTACAAGAACAAAATTTGGTGAGCCAAGTGGGAGTTGTGTGCTGATCATTACCAAAAAGAATCATGAAGATTGGGTGAAAAAGTATTGGCTGGTATTTCGGAAACTCGTTAATTTTTAGAAGCTTGGCAACCCCTCTCAATGAAAGTGCTTTTCTACAGTATGTGCCTAGGGCTACTTGAAGAGGAAACAAACCATAGAGACAAAACTGAGAACTCCTTTATTTTGTCAAGTTTCAAAGAGCTACTACTAACCATGTTGGATTTAGAGTTCCAAATTCATCTATCTATATAGGAGAGAACAGAAGGAAACCTAAATATAAAAACTGCTATTGTAGACGAACGCTTCAACCTAGAATAACAAAATTTGGTGAGCCAAGTAGGATTTGTGTGCTGATCATTACCACCAAGAATAATCAAGATTGGGTGAAAAAGTATTGGCTGGTATTTCGGAAACTCGTTAATTTTTAGAAGCTTGGCAACCCCTCTCAATGAAAGTGCTTTTCTACAGTATGTGCCTAGGGCTACTTGAAGAGGAAACAAACCATAGAGACAAAACTGAGAACTCCTTTATTTTGTCATGTTTCAAAGAGCTACTACTAACCATGTTGGATTTAGAGTTCCAAATTCATCTATCTATATAGGAGAGAACAGAAGGAAACCTAAATATAAAAACTGCTATTGTACACGAACGATTCAACCTAGAAGAACAAAATTTCGTGAGCCAAGTGGGATTTGTGTACTGATCATGACCACCAAGTATCATCAAGATTGGGTGAAAAAATATTTGCTGGTATTTCGGAAACTCGTTAATTCTTAGAAGCTTGGCAACCCCTCTCAATGAAAGTGCTTTTCTACCGTATGTGCCTAGGGCTACTTAAAGAGGAAACAAACCATAGAGTCAAAACTGAGAACTCCTTTATCTTGTCAAGTCTCAAAGAGCTACTACAAATCATGTTGGATTTAGAGTTCCAAATTGATCTATCTATATAGGAGCGATAGAGGGAAACCTAAATATAAAAACTGCTACTGTAGACGAACGCTTCAACCTAGAAGAACAAAATTTGGTGAGCCAAGTGGGATTTGTGTACTGATCATTACCACCAAGTATCATCAAGATTGGGTGAAAAAATATTTGCTGGAATATCGGAAACTCGTTAATTTTTAGAAGCCTGGCAGCCCCTCTCGATGAAAGTGCTTTAACACAGTCTGTGCCTAGGGCTACTTGAAAAGGAAACAAACTATAGAGACAAAACTGAGAACTCCTTTATATTGTCAAGTTTCCAAGAGCTACTATAAACCATGTTGGATTTAGAGTTCCAAATTCATCTATCTATATAGGAGAAAGCAGAGGGAAAACTAAATATAAAAACTGCTACTGTAGACGAACGCTTCAACCTAGAATAACAAAATTTGGTGAGCCAAGTAGGATTTGTGTGCTGATCATTACCACCAAGTATCATCAAGATTGGGTGAAAAAGTGTTGGCTGGTATTTCGGAAACTCGTTAATTTTTAGAAGCTTGGCAACCCCTCTCAATGAAAGTGCTTTTCTACAGTATGTGCCTAGGGCTACTTGAAGAGGAAACAAACCATAGAGACAAAACTGAGAACTCCTTTATTTTGTCAAGTTTCAAAGAGCTACTACTAACCATGTTGGATTTAGAGTTCCAAATTCATCTATCTATATAGGAGAGAACAGAAGGAAACCTAAATATAAAAACTGCAACTGTACACGAACGCTTCAACCTAGAAGAACAAAATTTCGTGAGCCAAGTGGGATTTGTGTACTGATCATTACCACCAAGTATCATCAAGATTGGGTGAAAAAATATTTTCTGGTATTTCGGAAACTCGTTAATTCTTAGAAGCCTGGCAAACCCTCTCAATGAAAGGGTTTTCCACAGTCTGTTCCAAGGTCTACTTGAAGAGGAAACAAACCATAGAGAAAAAACGGAGAACTCCTTTATTTTCTCAAGTTTCAACGAGCTACTACGAACCATGATGGATTTAGAGTTCCAAATTCATCAATCTATATAGGAGAGAACAGAGGGAAAGCTAAATATAAAAACTGATACTGTAGACGAACGCTTCAACCTAGAAGAACAAAATTTGGTGAGCCAAGTGGGAGTTGTGTACTGATCATTACCACCAAGTATCATCAAGATTGGGTGAAAAAATATTTGCTGGAATATCGGAAACTCGTTAATTTTTAGAAGCCTGGCAGCCCCTCTCGATGAAAGTGCTTTTACACAGTCTGTGCCTAGGGCTACTTGAAAAGGAAACAACTATGGAGACAAAACTGAGAACTCCTTTATATTGTCAAGTTTCCAAGAGCTACTACGAACCATGTTGGATTTAGAGTTCCAAATTCATCTATCTATATAGGAGAGAGCAGAGGGAAACCTAAATATAAAAACTACTACTGTAGACGAACGCTTCAAACTAGAAGAACAAAATTTGCTGAGCCTAGTGGGATTTGTGAACTGATCATTACCACCAAGTATCATCAAGATTGGTTGAAAAAATATTTGCTGGTATTTCGGAAACTCGTTAATTCTTAGAAGCCTGGAGACCCCTCTCAATGAAAGTGCTTTTCCACAGTCTGTGCCTAGGGCTACTTGAACAGAAAACAAACTATAGAGACAAAACTGAGAACTCCTTTATATTGTCAAGTTTCCAAGAGCTACTACGAACCATGTTGGATTTAGAGTTCCAAATTCATCTATCTATATAGGAGAGAACAGAGGGAAACCTAAATATAAAAACTGCTACTGTAGACGAACGCTTCAACCTAGAAGAACAAAATTTGTGAGCCAAGTGGGATTTGTGTACTGATTATTACCACCAAGTATCATCAAGATTTGGTGAAAAAATATTTGCTGGAATTTCGGAAACTCGTTAATTCTTAGAAGGTTAGCAACCCCTCTCAATGAAAGTGCTTTTCTACAGTATGTGCCTAGGGCTACTTGAAGAGGAAACAAACCATAGAGACAAAACTGAGAACTCCTTTATTTTGTCAAGATTCAAAGAGCTACTACAAACCATGTTGGATTTAGAGTTCCAAATTCATCTATCTATTTAGGAGAGAACAGAGGGAAACCTAAATATAAAAACTGCTACTGTAGACGAACGCTTCAACCTAGAAGAACAAAATTTGGTGAGCCAAGTGGGATTTGTGTACTGATCATTACCACCAAGTATCATCAAGATTGGGTGAAAAAATATTTGCTGGAATATCGGAAACTCGTTAATTTTTAGAAGCCTGGCAGCCCCTCTCGATGAAAGTGCTTTAACACAGTCTGTGCCTAGGGCTACTTGAAAAGGAAACAAACTATAGAGACAAAACTGAGAACTCCTTTATATTGTCAAGTTTCCAAGAGCTACTATAAACCATGTTGGATTTAGAGTTCCAAATTCATCTATCTATATAGGAGAGAACAGAGGGAAACCTAAATATAAAAACTGCTACTGTAGACGAACGCTTCAACCTAGAAGAACAAAATTTGTGAGCCAAGTGGGATTTGTGAACTGATTATTACCACCAAGTATCATCAAGATTTGGTGAAAAAATATTTGCTGGAATTTCGGAAACTCGTTAATTCTTAGAAGGTTGGCAACCCCTCTCAATGAAAGTGCTTTTCCACAGTATGTGCCTAGGGCTACTTGAAGAGGAAACAAACCATAGAGACAAAACTGAGAACTCCTTAATTTTGTCATGTTTCAAAGAGCTACAACGAACCACGTTGGATTTAGAGTTCCAAATTCATCTATCTATATAGGAGAGAACAGAGGGAAACCAAAATATTAAAACTGATACTGTAGACGAACGCTTCAACCTAGAAGAACAAAATTTGGTGAGCCAAGTGGGATTTGTGTACTGATCATTACCACCAAGTATTATCAAGATTGGGTGAATTTATAATTGCTTGTATTTCAGAAACTCGTTAATTCTTAGAAGCTTGGCAACCAATCTCAATGAAATTGCTTTTCCACAGTCTGTGCCTAGGGCTACTTGAAGAGGAAACAAACCATAGAGACGAAACTGAGAACTACTTTATTTTGTCAAGTTTCAAAGACCTTCTACGAACCATGTTGGATTTAGAATTCCAAATTCATCTATCTATATAGGAGTGAGCAGAGGGAAACCTAAATATAAAAACTGCTACTGTAGACGAACGCTTCACCCTAGAAGAACAAAATTTGGTGAGCCAAGTGGGATTAGTGTACTGATCATTACCACCAAGTATCATCAAGATTGGGTGAAAAAGTGTTTGCTCATATTTCGGAAACTCGTTAATTCTTAGAAGCTTGGCAACCCCTCTCAGTGAAAGTGCGTTTCCACAGTCTGTGCCTAGGGCTACTTGATGAGGAAACAAACCGTAGAGAAAAAACGGAGAACTCCTTTATTTTGTCAAGTTTCAACGAGCTACTACGAACCATGATAGATTTAGAGTTCCAAATTCATCAATCTATAAAGGAGAGAACAGAGGGAAACCTAAATATAAAAACTGATACTGTAGATGAACGCTTCAACCTAGAAGAACAAAATTTGGTGAGCCAAGTGGGATTTGTGTACTGATCATTACCACCAAGTATCATCAAGATTGGGTGAAAAAATATTTGGTGGAATATCGGAAACTCGTTAATTTTTAGAAGCCTGGCAGCCCCTCTCGAAAAAGTGCTTTTACACAGTCTGTGCCTAGGGCTACTTGAAAAGGAAACAAACTATAGAGACAAAACTGAGAACTCCTTTATATTGTCAAGTTTCCAAGAGCTACTACAAACCATGTTGGATTTAGTGTTCCAAATTCATCTATCTATATAGGAGAGAGCAGAGGGAAACCTAAATATAAAAACTACTACTGTAGACGAACGCTTCAACCTAGAAGAACAAAATTTGGTGAGCCAAGTGGGATTTGTGAACTGATCACTACCACCAAGTATCATCAAGATTGGTTAAAAAAATATTTGCTGGTATTTCGGAAACTCGTTAATTCTTAGAAGCCTGGCAACCCCTCTCAATGAAAGTGCTTTTCCACAGTCTGTGCCTAGGGCTACTTTAACAGAAAACAAACTATAGAGACAAAACTGAGAACTCCTTAATATTGTCAAGTTTCCAAGAGATACTACGAACCATGTTGGATTTAGAGTTCCAAATTCATCTATCTATATAGGAGAGAACAGAGGGAAACCTAAATATAAAAACTGCTACTGTAGACGAACGCTTCAACCTAGAAGAACAAAATTTGTGAGCCAAGTGGGATTTGTGTACTGATTATTATCACCAAGTATCCTCAAGATTTGGTGAAAAAATATTTGCTGGAATTTCGGAAACTCGTTAATTCTTAGAAGGTTGGCAACCCCTCTCAATGAAAATGCTTTTCCACAGTATGTGCCTAGGGCTACTTGAAGAGGAAACAAACCATAGAGACAAAACTGAGAACTCCTTTATTTTGTCAAGTTTCAAAGAGCTACTACAAACCATGTTGGATTTAGAGTTCCAAATTCATCTATCTATATAGGAGAGAACAGAGGGAAAGCTAAATATAAAAACTGCTACTTAGACGAACGCTTCAAACTAGAAGAACAAAATTTCGTGAGCCAAGTGGGATTTGTGTAGTGATCATTACCACCAAGTATCATCAAGATTGGGTGAAAAAATATTTGCTGGTATTTCGGAAACTCGTTAAATCTTAGAAGCTTAGCAACCCCTCTCAATGAAATTGCTTTTCCTCAGTCTGTGCCTAGGGCTACTTGAAGAGGAAACAAACCATAGAGACAAAACTGAGAACTCCTTTATTTTGTCATGTTTCAAAGAGCTACTACGAACCATGTTGGATTTAGAGTTCCAAATTCATCTATCTATATAGGAGAGAACAGAGGGAAAACTAAATATAAATACTACTACTGTAGATGAATGCTCCATCCTAGAAGAACAAAGTTTGGTGAGCCAAGTGGGATTTGTGTACTGATCATTACCACCAAGTATCATCAAGATTGGGTGAAAAAAATATTTGCTTTTATTTCAGAAACTCGTTAATTCTTAGAAGCTTGGCAAACCCTCTCAATGAAAGTGCTTTTCTACAGTCTGTGCCTAGGGCTACTAGAAGAGGAAACAAACCATAGAGACAAAACTGAGAACTCCGTTATTTTGTCAAGTTTCAAAGAGCTACTACTAACCATGTTGGATTTAGAGTTCCAAATTCATCTATCTATATAGGAGAGAACAGAAGGAAACCTAAATATAAAAACTGCTACTGTACACGAAGGCTTCAACCTAGAAGAACAAAATTTCGTGAGCCAAGTGGGATTTGTGTACTGATCATTACCACCAAGTATCATCAAGTTTGGGTGAAAAAAATATTTGCTGGTGTTTCGGAAACTCGTTAATTCTTTGAAGCTTGGCAACGACTCTCAATGAAAGTTCTTTTCCACAGTCTGTGCCTAGGGCTACTTGAAGAGGATACAAACCATAGGGACAAAACTGAGAACTCCTTTATTTTGTAAAGTTTCAAAGAGCTACTACAAACCATGTTGGATTTAGAGTTCCAAATTTATCTATCTATATAGGAGAGAACAGAGGGAAAAGTAAATATAAAAACTACTACTGTAGATGAATGCTCCAACCTAGAAGAACAAAATTTCCTGAGCCAAGTGGGATTTCTGAACTGATCATTACCACCAAGTATCATCAAGATTTGGTGCAAAAATATTTGCTTTAATTTCCGAAACTCGTTAATTCTTAGAAGCTTGGCAACCCCTCTCAATGAAAGTGCTTTTCCACAGACTGTGCCTAGGGCTACTTGAAGAGGAAACAAACCATAGCTACAATACTGAGAACTCCTTATTTTGTCAAGTTTCAAAGAGCTACTACAAACCATATTGGATTTAGAGTTCCAAATTCATCTATCTATATAGGAGAGAGCAGAGGGAAACCTAAATATAAAAACTGCTACTGTAGACGAACGCTTCAACCTACAAGAACAAAATTTGGTGAGCCAAGTGGGAGTTGTGTTCTGATCATTACGACTACGGATCATCAAGATTGGGTAAAAAATACGTGCTGGAATATCGGAAACTCGTTAATTCTTAGAAGCTTGGCAGCCCCTCTCGATGAAAGTGCTTTTCCACAGTCTATGCCTAGGGCTACTTGAAAAGGAAACTAACCATAGAGAAAAAACATGGAACTCCTTTATATTGTAAAGTTTCCAAGAGCTAATACGAACCATGTTGGATTTAGAGTTCCAAATTTATCTCTCTATATAGGAGAGAACAGAGGGAAACCTAAATATATAAATTGCTACTGTAGACGAACGCTTCAACATAGAAGAACAAAATTTGGTGAGCCAAGTGAGACTTGTGTACTGATCATTACCACCAAGTATCATCAAGATTAGGTGAAAAGAGTTTTTGCTGGTATTTCGCACTAATTAATTCTTAGAAGTTTGGCAATCCTTCTCAATGAAAGTACTTTTCAACTGTCTGTGCCTAGGGTTACTTGAAGAGGAAACAAACCATAGAGACAAAACTGAGAACTCCTTTATTTTGTCAAGATTCAAAGAGCTACTAGGAACCATAATGGATTTAGAGTTCCAAATTCATGTATCTATATAAGAGAGAGCAGAGGGAAACCTAAATATAAAAACTGCTACTGTAGACGAACACTTCAACCTAGAAGAACAAAATTTGGTGAGCCAAGTGGGATTTGTGTACTGATCATTACCACCGAGTATCATCAAGATTGGGTGAAAAAATATTTGCTGGTATTTCGGAAACTCGTTAATTCTTAGAAGCTTGGCAACCCCTCTCAATGAAAGTGCTTTTCCACAGTCTGTGCTTAGGTCTACTTAAAGAGGAAACAAACCATAGAGACAAAACTGAAAACTCCTTTATTTTGTCAAGTTTCAAAGAGCTACTACAAACCATGTTGGATATATAGTTCCAAATTCATCTGTCTATATAGGAGAGCGCAGAGCGAAACCTAAATATAAAAACTGCTATTGTAGACGATCGCTTCAACCTAGAAGAACAAAATTTCGTGAGTCAAGTGGGATTTGTGTACTGATCATTACCACCAAGTATCATCAAGAATGGGTGAAAAAATATTTGCTGGTATTTCGGAAACTCATTAATTCTTAGAAGCTTGGCAACCCCTCTCAATAAAAGTGCTTTTCCACAGTCTGTGCCTAGGGCTACTTGAAGAGGAAACAAACCATAGAGATAAAACAGAGAACTCCTTTATTTTGTCAAGTTTCAAAGAGCTACTATGAACCATGTTGGATTTAGAGTTCCAAATTCATCTAACTATATAGGAGAGAACAGAAGGAAACCTAAATATAAAAACTGACACTGTAGACGAACGCTTCAACATAGAAGAACAAAATTTGGTGAGCCAAGTGGGATTGGTGAACTGATCATTACCACAAAGTATCATCAAGATTGGGTGAAAAAATATTTGCTGGTATTTCGGAAACTCGTTAATTCCTAGAAGCTTGGCAACCCCTCTCAATGAAAGTGCTTTTCCACAGTCTGTGCATAGGGCTACTTGAATACGAAACAAAAAATAGAGACAAAACTGAGAACTCCATTATTTTCTCAAGTTTCAAAGAGCTACTACAAACCATGTTGTATTTAGAGTTCCAAATTCATCTATCTATATAGGAGAGAACAGAGGGAAACCTAAATATAAAAACTGCTACTGTAGACGAACGCTTCAACCTAGAAGAACAAAATTTCGTGAGCCAAGTGGGATTTGTGTACTGATCATTACCACCAAGTATCTTGAAGATTTGGTGAAAAAATATTTGCTGGTATTTCGTAAACTCGATAATTCTTAGAAGCTTGGCAACCCCGCTCAGTGAAAGTGCTTTTCCACAGTCTGTGCTTAGGGGTACTTAAAGAGGAAACAAACCATAGAGTCAAAACTGAGAACTCCTTTATTTTGTCAAGTTTCCAAGAGCTACTACACACCATGTTGGATTTAGAGTTCCATATTCATCTATCTATATAGGAGAGAACAGAAGGAAACCTAAATATAAAAACTGCTACTGTACACGAACGCTTCACCTAGAAGAACAAAATTTCGTGAGCCAAGTGGGATTTGTGTACTGATCATTACCACCAAGTATCTTGAAGATTTGGTGAAAAAATATTTGCTGGTATTTCGTAAACTCGATAATTCTTAGAAGCTTGGCAACCCCTCTCAATGAAAGTGCTATTCCACAGTCTGTGCCTAGGGCTTCTTGAAGAGGAAACAAACCATAGAGACAAAACTGAGAACAGCTTTATTTTGTAAAGTTTAAAAGAGCTACTGCAAACCATGTTGCATTTAGAGTTCCAAATTCATCTATCTATATAGGAGAGAACAGAGGGAAAACTAAATATAAAAACTACTACTGCAGATGAACGCTTCAACCTAGAAGAACAAAATTTGGTGAGCCAAGTGGGATTTCTGTTCTGATCATTACCACCAAGTATCATCAAGATTGGTTAAAAAAAATATTTGCTGGTATTTCGGAAACTTGTTAATTCTTAGAAGCGTGGCAACCCCTCTCGATAAAAGTGCTTTTCCACAGTCTGTGCCTTGGGCTACTTGAATAGGACACAAACCGTAGAGACAAAACTGAGAACTCCTTTATTTTGTCATGTTTCAAAGAGCTACTACGAACCATGTTGGATTTAGAGTTCCAAATCCATCTATCTATATAGGAGAGAGCAGAGGGAAACCTAAATATAAAAACTGCTACTGTAGACCATCGCTTCAACCTAGAAGAACAAAATTTGGTGAGCCAAGTGGGATTTGTGAACTGATCATTACCACCAAGGATCATCATGATTGGGTGAAAAATATTTGCTGGAAAATCGGAAACTCGTTAATTCTTAGAAGCTTGGCAACCCTCTCGATGACAGTGCTTTTCAACAGTCTGTGCCTAGGGCTACTTAAAAATGAAACAAACTATAGAGAAAAAACTGAGAACTCCTTTGTATTGTCAAGTTTCCAAGAGCTACTTCAAACCATGTTGGATTTAGAGTTCCAAAATCATCTAACTATATAGGAGAGAACAGAAGGAAACCTAAATATAAAAACTGCTACTGTTGACGAACGCTTCAACCTAGAAGATCATAATTTGGTGAGCCAAGTGGGATTTGTGTACTGATCATTACCACCAAGTATCATCAAGATTGGGTGAAAAAACATTTGCTGGAAAATCGGAAACTCGTTAATTCTTAGAAGCTTGGCTGCCCCTCTCGATGAAAGTGCTTTTCCACAGTCTGTGCCTAGGGCTACTTGAAAATGAAACAAACTATAGAGAAAAAACTGAGAACTTCTTTATATTGTCAAGTTTCCAAGAGCTACTTCGAAGCATGTTGGATTTGAGTTCCAAATTCATCTAGCTATATAGGAGAGAACAGAGGGAAACCTAAATATAAAAACTGCTACTGTAGACGAACGCTTCTACCTAGAAGAACCAAATTTGGTGAGCCAAGTGGGATTTGTGTACTGATCATTACCACCAAGTATCATCAAGATTAGGTGAAAAAATATTTGCTGGTATTTTGGAAACTCTTTAATTCTTAGAAGCTTGGCAACCCTTCTCATTGAAAGTAATTTTCAACTGTCTGTGCCTAGGGCTACTTGAAGAGGAAACAAACCATAGAGACAAAACTGAGAACTCCTTTATTTTGTCAAGATTCAAAGAGCTACTACGAACCATGTTGGATTTAGCGTTACAAATTCATCTATCTATATACGAGAGAGCAGAGGGAAACCTAAATATAAAAACTGCTACTGTAGACGAACGCTTCAACCTAGAAGAACAAATTTTGGTGAGCCAAGTGGGATATGTGTACTGATCATTATCACCAAGTATCATCAAGATTGGGTGAAAAAATATTTGCTGGTATTTCGGAAACTCGTTAATTCTTAGAAGCTTGGAAATCCCTCTCAATGAAATTGCTTTTCCACAGTCTGTGCCTAGGGCTACTTGAAGAGGTATCAAACCGTAGCTACAAAACTGAGAACTCCTTTATTTTGTCAAGTTTCAAAGAGCTTCTACGAACCATGTTGGAATATAGTTCCAAATTCATCTATCTATATAGGAGTGAGCAGAGGGAAACATAAATATAAAAACTGCTACTGTAGACGATCGCTTCAACCTAGAAGAACAAAATTTGGTGAGCAAAGTTGGATTTGTGGACTGAACATTACCACTATGTATCATCAAGATTGGGTGAAAAAGTTTTTGCTCGTATTTCGGAAAATTGTTAATTCTTAGACGCTTGGCAACCCCTCTCAATGAAAGTGCTTTTCCACAGTCTGTGCCTCGGGCTACTTTAAGAGGAAACAAACCATAGAGACAAAACTGAGAACTCCTTTATTTTGTAAAGTTTAAAAGAGCTACTGCAAACCATGTTGCATTTAGAGTTCCAAATTCATCTATCTATATAGGAGAGAACAGAGGGAAAACTAAATATAAAAACTACTACTGCAGATGAACGCTTCAACCTAGAAGAACAAAATTTGGTGAGCCAAGTGGGATTTGTGTACTGATCATTACCACAAAGTATCATCAAGATTGGGTGAAAAAATATTTGCTGGTATTTGGGAAACTAGTTATTTCTTAGAAGCTTGGCAACCCCTCTCCATGAAAGTGCTTTTCCACAATCTGTGCCTTGGGCTCCTTGAAGAGGAAACAAACCATTGAGACAAAACTGAAAACTCCTTTATTTTGTCAAGTTTCAAAGAGCTTCTACGAACCATGTTGGATTATAGTTCCAAATTAATCTATCTATATAGGAGTGAGCAGAGCGAAACATAAATATAAAAACTGCTACTGTAGACGAACGCTTCAACCTAGAAGAACAAAATTTGGTGAGCCAAGTGGGATTTGTGTACTGAACATTACCACTATGTATCATCAAGATTGGGTGAAAAAGTTTTTGCTCGTATTTCGGAAACTCGTTAATTCTTAGACGCTTGGCAAACCATCTCAATGAAAGTGCTTTTCCACAGTCTGTGCCTAGGGCTACTTGAAAATGAAACAAACTATAGAGAAAAAACTGAGAACTTCTTTATATTGTCAAGTTTCCAAGAGCTACTTCGAAGCATGTTGGATTTAGAGTTCCAAATTCATCTAACTATATAGGAGAGAACAGAGGGAAACCTAAATATAAAAACTGCTACTGTAGAAGAACGCTTCAACCTAGAAGAACAAAATTTGGTGAGCCAAGTGGGATTTGTGTACTGATCATTACCACCAAGTATCATCAAGATTAGGTGAAAAAATTTTTGCTGGTATTTCCGAAAATCGTTAATTCTTAGAAGCTTGGCAACCCTTCTCAATGAAAGTAATTTTCAACTGTCTGTGCCTAGGACTACTTGAAGAGGAAACAAACCTTAGAGACATACTGAGAACTCCTTTATTTTGTCAAGATTCAAAGAGCTACTACGAACCATGTTGGATATAGAGTTACAAATTCATCTATCTATATACGAGAGAGCAGAGGGAAACCTAAATATAAAAACTGCTACTGTAGACGAACGCTTCAAGCTAGAAGAACAAAATTTGGTGAGCCAAGTGGGATTTGTGTACTGATCATTACCACCAAGTAAAATCAAGATTGGGTGAAAAAATATTTGCTGGTATTTCGGAAACTCGATAATTCTTAGAAGCTTTTCAACCCCTCTGAATGAAAGTGCTTTTCCACAGTCTGCGCTTACGGATACTTGAAGAGGAAACAAACAATAGAGACAAAACTGAGAACTCCTTTATTTTGTCAAGTTTCAAAGAGCTACTACACACCAAGTTGGATTTAGAGTTCCATATTCATCTATCTATATAGGAGAGAACAGAGGGAAACCTAAATATAAAAACTGCTACTGTAGAAGAACGTTTCAACCTAGAAGAACAAAATTTGGTGAGCCAAGTGGGATTTGTGTTCTGATCATTACCACCAAGTATCATCAAGATTGGGTGAAAAAATATTTGCTGGGATTTCGGAAACTCGTTAATTCTTAGAAGCGTGGCCAACCCTCTCAATGAAATTGCTTTTCCTCAGTCTGTGCCTAGGGCTACTTGAAGAGGAAACAAACCATAGAGACAAAACTGAGAACTCCTTTATTTTGTCAAGTTTCAAAGAGATACTACGAACCATGTTGGATTTAGAGTTCCAAATTCATCTATCTATATAGGAGAGAGCAGAGGGAAACCTAAATATAAAAACTGCTACTGTAGACGAACGCTTCAACCTGGAAGACCAAAATTTGGTGAGCCAAGTGGGATTTGTGTACTGATCATTACCACCAAGTATCATCAAGATTGGTTAAAAAAAATATTTGCTGGTATTTCGGAAACTCGTTAATTCTTAGAAGCGTGGCAACCCCTCTCGATGAAAGTGCTTTTCCACAGTCTGTGCCTTGGGCTACTTAAATAGGAAACAAACCATAGAGACAAAACTGATAACTCCTTTATTTTGTCAAGTTTCAAAGAGCTACTACGAACCATGTTGGATTTAGAGTTCCAAATTCATCTATCTATATAGGAGAGAGCAGAGGGAAACCTAAATATAAAAACTGCTACTGAAGGCGAAAGCTTCAACCTAGAAGAACAAAATTTGGTGAGCCAAGTGGGATTTGTGAACTGATCATTACCACCAAGGATCATCAAGATTGGGTGAAAAAATATTTGCTGGAAAATCGGAAACTCGTTAATTCTTAGAAGCTTGGCAGCCCCTCTCGTTGAAAGTGCTTTTCCACAGTCTGTGCCTAGGGCTACTTGAAAATGAAACAAACTATAGAGAAAAAACTGAGAACTCCTTTATATTGTCAAGTTTCCAAGAGCTATTTCGAACCATGTTGGATTTAGAGTTCCAAATTCATCTAAATATATAGGAGAGAACAGAGGGAAACCTAAATATAAAAACTGATACTGTAGAAGAACGCTTCAACCTAGAAGAACAAAATTTGGTGAGCCAAGTGGGATTTGTCTACTGATCATTATCACCAAGTATCATCAAGATTGGGTGAAAAAATATTAGCTGGTATTTCGGAAACTCCTTAATTCTTAGAAGCTTGGAAATCCCTCTCAATGAAATTGCTTTTCCACAGTCTGTGCCTAGGGCTACTTGAAGAGGAAACAAACCGTAGCTACAAAACTGAGAACTCGTTTATTTTGTCAAGTTTCAAAGAGCTTCTACGAACCATGTTGGATTATAGTTCCAAATTCATCTATCTATATAGGAGTGAGCAGAGGGAAACATAAATATAAACACTGCTACTGTAGACGAACGCTTCAACCTAGAAGAACAAAATTTGGTGACCAAGTGGGATTTGTGTACTGAACATTACCACTATGTATCATCAAGATTGGGTGTAAAAGTTTTTGCTCGTATTTCGGAAACTCGTTAATTCTTAGACGCTTGGCAACCCCTCTCAATGAAAGTGCTTTTCCACAGTCTGTGCCTAGGGCTTCTTGAAGAGGAAACAAACCATAGAGAGAAAACTGAGAACTCCTTTATTTTGTAAAGTTTAAAAGAGCTACTGCAAACCATGTTGCATTTAGAGTTCCAAATTCATCTATCTATATAGGAGAGAACAGAGGGAAAACTAAATATAAAAACTACTACTGCAGATGAACGCTTCAACCTAGAAGAACAAAATGTGGTGAGTCAAGTGGGATTTGTGTACTGATCATTACCACAAAGTATCATCAAGATTGGGTGAAAAAATATTTGCTGGTATTTGGGAAACTAGTTATTTCTTAGAAGCTTGGCAACCCCTCTCCATGAAAGTGCTTTTCCACAATCTGTGCCTTGGGCTCCTTGAAGAGGAAACAAACCATTGAGACAAAACTTAAAACTCCTTTATTTTGTCAAGTTTCAAAGAGCTTCTACGAACCATGTTGGATTATAGTTCCAAATTCATCTATCTATATAGGAGTGAGCAGAGGGAAACATAAATATAAAAACTGCTACTGTAGACGAACGCTTCAACTTAGAAGAACAAAATTTGGTGAGCCAAGTGGGATTTGTGTACTGAACATTACCACTATGTATCATCAAGATTGGGTGAAAAAGTTTTTGCTCGTATTTCGGAAACTCGTTAATTCTTAGACGCTTGGCAAACCATCTCAATGAAAGTGCTTTTCCACAGTCTGTGCCTAGGGCTACTTGAAAATGAAACAAACTATAGAGAAAAAACTGAGAACTTCTTTATATTGTCAAGTTTCCAAGAGCTATTTCGAAGCATGTTCGATTTAGAGTTCCAAATTCATCTATCTATATAGGAGAGAACAGAGGGAAACCTAAATATAAAAACTGCTACTGTAGAAGAACGCTTCAACCTAGAAGAACAAAATTTGGTGAGCCAAGTGGGATTTGTGTACTGATCATTACCACCAAGTATCATCAAGATTAGGTGAAAAAATTTTTGCTGGTATTTCCGAAAATCGTTAATTGTTAGAAGCTTCGCAACCCTTCTCATTGAAAGTAATTTTCAACTGTCTGTGCCTAGGACTACTTGAAGAGCAAACAAACCTTAGAGACATACTGAGAACTTTTTTATTTTGTCAAGATTCAAAGAGCTACTACGAACCATGTTGGATTTAGAGTTACAAATTCATCTATCTATATACGAGAGAGCAGAGGGAAACCTAAATATAAAAACTGCTACTGTAGACGAACGCTTCAACCTAGAAGAACAAAATTTGGTGAGCCAAGTGGGATTTGTGTACTGATCATTACCACCAAGTATCATCAAGATTGGGTGAAAAAATATTTGCTGGTATTTCGGAAACTCGATAATTCTTAGAAGCTTTTCAACCCCTCTGAATGAAAGTGCTTTTCCACAGTCTGCGCTTACGGATACTTGAAGAGGAAACAAACAATAGAGACAAAACTGAGAACTCCTTTATTTTGTCAAGTTTCAAAGAGCTACTACACACCAAGTTGGATTTAGAGTTCCATATTCATCTATCTATATAGGAGAGAACAGAGGGAAACCTAAATATAAAAACTGCTACTGTAGAAGAACGTTTCAACCTAGAAGAACAAAATTTGGTGAGCCAAGTGGGATTTGTGTTCTGATCATTACCACCAAGTATCATCAAGATTGGGTGAGAAAATATTTGCTGGGATTTCGGAAACTCGTTAATTCTTAGAAGCTTGGCCAACCCTCTCAATGAAATTGCTTTTCCTCAGTCTGTGCCTAGGGCTACTTGAAGAGGAAACAAACCATAGAGACAAAACTGAGAACTCCTTTATTTTGTCAAGTTTCAAAGAGCTACTACGAACCATGTTGGATTTAGAGTTCCAAATTCATCTATCTATATAGGAGAGAACAGAGGGAAACCTAAATATAAAAACTGCTACTGTAGGCGAACGCTTCAACCTAGAAGAACAAAATTTGGTGAGCTAAGTGGGATTTGTGTACTGATCATTACCACCAAGTATCATCAAGATTGGGTGAAAAAGTGTTTGTTCGTATTTCAGAAACTCGTTAATTCTTAGAAGCGTGGCAACCCCTCTCAATGAAAGTGTTTTTCCACAGACTGTGCCTAGGGCTACTTGAAGAGGAAACAAACCATTGAACAAAACTGAGAACTCCTTTATTTTGTCAAGTTTCAAAGAGCTACTACACACCATGTTGGATTTAGAGTTCCAAATTCATCTATCTATATAGGAGAGAGCAGAGGGAAACCTAAATATAAAAACTGCTACTGTAGGCGAACGTTTCAACCTAGAAGAACAAAATTTGGTGAGCCAAGTGGGATTTGTGAACTGATCATTACCACCAAGGATCACCAAGATTGGGTGAAAAAATATTTGCTGGAAAATCGGAAACTCGTTAATTCTTAGAAGCTTGGCAGCCCCTCTCGATGAAAGGGCTTTTCCACAGTGTGTGACCAGGGCTACTTGAAAATGAAACAAACTATACAGAAAAAACTGAGAACTTCTTTATATTGTCAAGTTTCCAAGAGCTACTTCGAACCATGTTGGATTTGAGTTCCAAATTCATCTAACTATATAGGAGAGAACAGAGGGAAACCTAAATATAAAAACTGCTACTGTAGACGAACGCTTCAATCTAGAAGAACAAAACTTGGTGAGCCAAGTGGGATTTGTGTATTGATCATTACCACCAAGTATCATCAAGATTAGGTGAAAAAATTTTTGCTGTTATTTCGGAAACTCGATAATTCTTAGAAGCATGGCAACCCTTCTCAATGAAAGTAATTTTCAACTGCCTGTGCCTAGGGCTACTTGAAGAGGAAACAAACCATAGAGACAAAACTGAGAACTCCTTTATTTTGTCAAGATTCAAAGAGCTACTACGAACCATGTTGGATTTAGAGTTACAAATTCATCTATCTATATACGAGAGAGCAGAGGGAAACCTAAATATAAAAACTGCTACTGTAGACGAACGCTTCAACCTCGAAGAACAAATTTTGGTGAGCCAAGTGGGATTTGTGTACTGATCATTATCACCAAGTATCATCAAGATTGGGTGAAAATATGTTTGCTGGTATTTCGGAAACTCGTTAATTCTTAGAAGCTTGGAAATCCCTCTCAATGAAATTGCTTTTCCACAGTCTGTGCCTAGGGCTACTTGAAGAGGAAACAAACCGTAGCTACAAAACTGAGAACTCCTTTATTTTGTCAAGTTTCAAAGAGCTTCTACGAACCATGTTGGATTATAGTTCCAAATTCATCTATCTATATAGGAGTGAGCAGAGGGAAACATAAAAATAAAAACTGCTTCTGTAGACGAACGCTTCAACCTAGAAGAACAAAATTTGGTGAGCCAAGTGGGATTTGTTTACTGAACATTACCACTATGTATCAAGATTGGGTGAAAAAGTTTTTGCTCGTATTTCGGAAACTCGTTAATTCTTAGAAGCTTGGCAACCCCTCTCAATGAAAGTGTTTTTCCACAGACTGTGCCTAGGGCTACTTGAAGAGGATACAAACCATTGAGAAAAAACTGAGAACTCCTTTATTTTGTCAAGTTTCAAAGAGCTACTACGAACCATGTTGGATTTAGAGTTCCAAATTCATCTATCTATATAGAAGAGAGCAGAGGGATACCTAAATATAAAAACTGCTACTGTAGGTGAACGCTTCAACCTAGAAGAACAAAATTTGGTGAGCCAAGTGGGATTTGTGAACTGATCATTACCACCAAGGATCATCAAGATGGGTGAAAAAATATTTGCTGGAAAATCGGAAACTCGTTAATTCTTAGAAGCTTGGCAGCCCCTCTCGATGAAAGTAATTTTCAACTGTCTGTGCCTAGGGCTACTTGAAGAGGAAACAAACCATAGAGACAAAACTGAGAACTCCTTTATTTTGTCAAGATTCAAAGAGCTACTACGAACCATGTTGGATTTAGAGTTACAAATTCATCTGTCTATATACGAGAGAGCAGAGGGAAACCTAAATATAAAAACTGCTACTGTAGACGAACGCTTCAACCTAGAAGAACAAATTTTGGTGAGCCAAGTGGGATTTGTGTTCTGATCATTATCACCAAGTATCATCAAGATTGGGTGAAAAAATATTTGCTGGTATTTCGGAAACTCGTTAATTCTTAGAAGCTTGGAAATCCCTCTCAATGAAATTGCTTTTCCACAGTCTGTGCCTAGGGCTACTTGAAGAGGAAACAAACCATAGCTACAAAACTGAGAACTCCTTTATTTTGTCAAGTTTCAAAGAGCTTCTACGAACCATGTTGGATTATAGTTCCAAATTCACCTATCTATATAGGAGTGAGCAGAGGGAAACATAAATATAAAAACTGCTACTGTAGACGAACGCTTCAACCTAGAAGAACAAAATTTGGTGAGCCAAGTGGGACTTGTGTACTGAACATTACCACTATGTATCATCAAGATTGGGTGAAAAAGTTTTTGCTCGTATTTCGGAAACTCGTTAATTCTTAGACGCTTGGCAACCCCTCTCAATGAAAGTGCTTTTCCACAGTCTGTGCCTAGGGCTACTTGAAGAGGAAACAATCCATAGAGACAAAACTGAGAACTCCTTTATTTTGTCAAGTTTCAAAGAATTACTACTATCCATGTTGGATTTAGAGTTCCAAATTCATCTATCTATATAGGAGAGAACAGAGGGAAAACTAAATATAAAAACTACTACTGCAGATGAACGCTTCAACCTAGAAGAACAAAATTTGGTGAGCCAAGTGTGATTTGTGTACTGATCATTACCACCAAGTATTATCAAGATTGGGTGAAAAAATATTTGCTGGTATTTGGGAAACTAGTTATTTGTTAGAAGCTTGGCAACCCCTCTCGATGAAAGTGCTTTTCCACAGTCTGTGCCTAGGGATCCTTGAAGAGGAAACAAACCATAGAGACAAAACTGAGATCTCCTTTATTTTGTCAAGTTTCAAAGAGCTTCTACGAACTATGTTGGATTTAGAGTTCCAAATTCATCTATCTATACAGGAGTGAACAGAGGGAAACCTAAATATAAAAACTGCTACTGTAGACGAACGCTTCATCCTAGAAGAACAAAATTTGGTGAGCTAAGAGGGATTTGTGTACTGATCATTACCACCAAGTATCATCAAGATTGGGTGAAAAAGTGTTTGCTCGTTTTTCGGAAACTCGTTAATTCTTAGAAGCTTGGCAACCCCTCTCAATGAAAGTGTTTTTCCAAAGACTGTGCCTAGGGCTACTTGAAGAGGATACAAACCATTGAGAAAAAACTGAGAACTCCTTTATTTTGTCAAGTTTCAAAGAGCTACTACAAACCATGTTGGATTTAGAGTTCCAAATTCATCTATCTATATAGGAGAGAACAGAGGGAAACCTAAATATAAAAACTGCTACTGTAGGCGAACGCTTCAACCTAGAAGAACAAAATTTGGTGAGCCAAGTGGGATTTGTGAACTGATCATTACCACCAAGGATCATCAAGATTGGGTGAAAAAATATTTGCTGGAAAATCGGAAACTCGTTAATTCTTAGAAGCTTGGCAGCACCTCTCGATGAAAGTGCTTTTCCACAGTCTGTGCCTAGGGCTACTTGAAAATGAAACAAACTGTAGAGAAAAAACTGAGAACTTCTTTATATTGTCAAGTTTCCAAGAGCTACTTCGAACCATGTTGGATTTGAGTTCCAAATTCATCTAACTATATAGGAGAGAACAGAGGGAAACCTAAATATAAAAACTGCTACTGTAGACGAACGCTTCAACCTAGAAGAACAAAATTTGGTGAGCCAAGTGGGATTTGTGTACTGATCATTACCACCAAGTATCATCAAGATTGGGTGAAAAAGTGTTTGTTCGTATTTCAGAAACTCGTTAATTCTTAGAAGCTTGGCAACCCCTCTCAATGAAAGTGTTTTTCCACAGACTGTGCCTAGGGCTACTTGAAGAGGAAACAAACCATTGAACAAAACTGAGAACTCCTTTATTTTGTCAAGTTTCAAAGAGCTACTACACACCATGTTGGATTTAGAGTTCCAAATTCATCTATCTATATAGGAGAGAGCAGAGGGAAACCTAAATATAAAAACTGCTACTGTAGGCGAACGCTTCAACCTAGAAGAACAAAATTTGGTGAGCCAAGTGGGATTTGTAAACTGATCATTACCACCAAGGATCACCAAGATTGGGTGAAAAAATATTTGCTGGAAAATCGGAAACTCGTTAATTCTTAGAAGCTTGGCAGCCCCTCTCGATGATAGGGCTTTTCCACAGTGTGTGCCCAGGGCTACTTGAAAATGAAACAAACTATACAGAAAAAACTGAGAACTTCTTTATATTGTCAAGTTTCCAAGAGCTACTTCGAACCATGTTGGATTTGAGTTCCAAATTCATCTAACTATATAGGAGAGAACAGAGGGAAACCTAAATATAAAAACTGCTACTGTAGACGAACGCTTCAATCTAGAAGAACAAAATTTGGTGAGCCAAGTGGGATTTGTGTATTGATCATTACCACCAAGTATCATCAAGATTAGGTGAAAAAATTTTTGCTGTTATTTCGGAAACTCGATAATTCTTAGAAGCATGGCAACCCTTCTCAATGAAAGTAATTTTCAACTCTGTGCCTAGGGCTACTTGACAAGGAAACAAACCATTGAGACAAAACTGAGAACTCCTTTATTTTGTCAAGTTTCAAAGAGCTACTACGAACCATGGTGGATTTAGAGTTCCAAATTCATCTATCTATATAGGAGACAACAGAGGGAAACCTAAATATAAAAACTGCTACTGTAGACGAACGCTTCAACCTAGTAGAACAAATTTTGGTGAGAAAAGTGGGATTTGTGTACTGATCATTACCACCAAGTATCATCAAGATTGGTTAAAAAAAATATTTGCTGGTATTTCGGAAACTCGTTAATTCTTAGAAGCGTGGCAACCCCTCTCAAAGAAATTGCTTTTCCACTGTCTGCGCCTACGGCTACTTGAAGAGGAAACAAACCATAGAGACAAAAATGAGAACTCCTTTATTTTGTCAAGTTTCAAAGAGCTACTACGAACCATGTTGGATTTAGAGTTCCAAATTCATCTATCTATAAAGGAGAGAGCAGAGGGAAACCTAAATATAAAAACTGCTACTGTAGGCGAACACTTCAACCTAGAAGAACAAAATTTGGTGAGCCAAGTGGGATTTGTAAACTGATCATTACCAACAAGGATCATCAAGATGGGTGAAAAAATATTTGCTGGAAAATCGGAAACTCGTTAATTCTTAGAAGCTTGGCAGCCCCTCTCGATGAAAGTAATTTTCAACTGTCTGTGCCTAGGGCTACTTGAAGAGGAAACAAACCATAGAGACAAAACTGAGAACTCCTTTATTTTGTCAAGATTCAAAGAGCTACTACGAACCATGTTGGATTTAGAGTTACAAATTCATCTGTCTATATACGAGAGAGCAGAGGGAAACCTAAATATAAAAACTGCTACTGTAGACGAACGCTTCAACCTAGAAGAACAAATTTTGGTGAGCCAAGTGGGATTTGTGTTCTGATCATTATCACCAAGTATCATCAAGATTGGGTGAAAAAATATTTGCTGGTATTTCGGAAACTCGTTAATTCTTAGAAGCTTGGAAATCCCTCTCAATGAAATTGCTTTTCCACAGTCTGTGCCTAGGGCTACTTGAAGAGGAAACAAACCATAGCTACAAAACTGAGAACTCCTTTATTTTGTCAAGTTTCAAAGAGCTTCTACGAACCATGTTGGATTATAGTTCCAAATTCACCTATCTATATAGGAGTGAGCAGAGGGAAACATAAATATAAAAACTGCTACTGTAGACGAACGCTTCAACCTAGAAGAACAAAATTTGGTGAGCCAAGTGGGACTTGTGTACTGAACATTACCACTATGTATCATCAAGATTGGGTGAAAAAGTTTTTGCTCGTATTTCGGAAACTCGTTAATTCTTAGACGCTTGGCAACCCCTCTCAATGAAAGTGCTTTTCCACAGTCTGTGCCTAGGGCTACTTGAAGAGGAAACAATCCATAGAGACAAAACTGAGAACTCCTTTATTTTGTCAAGTTTCAAAGAATTACTACTATCCATGTTGGATTTAGAGTTCCAAATTCATCTATCTATATAGGAGAGAACAGAGGGAAAACTAAATATAAAAACTACTACTGCAGATGAACGCTTCAACCTAGAAGAACAAAATTTGGTGAGCCAAGTGGGATTTGTGTACTGATCATTACCACCAAGTATTATCAAGATTGGGTGAAAAAATATTTGCTGGTATTTGGGAAACTAGTTATTTGTTAGAAGATAGGCAACCCCTCTCGATGAAAGTGCTTTTCCACAGTCTGTGCCTAGGGCTCCTTGAAGAGGAAACAAACCATAGAGACAAAACTGAGATCTCCTTTATTTTGTCAAGTTTCAAAGAGCTTCTACGAACTATGTTGGATTTAGAGTTCCAAATTCATCTATCTATACAGGAGTGAACAGAGGGAAACCTAAATATAAAAACTGCTACTGTAGACGAACGCTTCATCCTAGAAGAACAAAATTTGGTGAGCTAAGAGGGATTTGTGTACTGATCATTACCACCAAGTATCATCAAGATTGGGTGAAAAAGTGTTTGCTCGTTTTTCGGAAACTCGTTAATTCTTAGAAGCTTGGCAACCCCTCTCAATGAAAGTGTTTTTCCAAAGACTGTGCCTAGGGCTACTTGAAGAGGATACAAACCATTGAGAAAAAACTGAGAACTCCTTTATTTTGTCAAGTTTCAAAGAGCTACTACAAACCATGTTGGATTTAGAGTTCCAAATTCATCTATCTATATAGGAGAGAACAGAGGGAAACCTAAATATAAAAACTGCTACTGTAGGCGAACGCTTCAACCTAGAAGAACAAAATTTGGTGAGCCAAGTGGGATTTGTGAACTGATCATTACCACCAAGGATCATCAAGATTGGGTGAAAAAATATTTGCTGGAAAATCGGAAACTCGTTAATTCTTAGAAGCTTGGCAGCACCTCTCGATGAAAGTGCTTTTCCACAGTCTGTGCCTAGGGCTACTTGAAAATGAAACAAACTGTAGAGAAAAAACTGAGAACTTCTTTATATTGTCAAGTTTCCAAGAGCTACTTCGAACCATGTTGGATTTGAGTTCCAAATTCATCTAACTATATAGGAGAGAACAGAGGGAAACCTAAATATAAAAACTGCTACTGTAGACGAACGCTTCAACCTAGAAGAACAAAATTTGGTGAGCCAAGTGGGATTTGTGTACTGATCATTACCACCAAGTATCATCAAGATTGGGTGAAAAAGTGTTTGTTCGTATTTCAGAAACTCGTTAATTCTTAGAAGCTTGGCAACCCCTCTCAATGAAAGTGTTTTTCCACAGACTGTGCCTAGGGCTACTTGAAGAGGAAACAAACCATTGAACAAAACTGAGAACTCCTTTATTTTGTCAAGTTTCAAAGAGCTACTACACACCATGTTGGATTTAGAGTTCCAAATTCATCTATCTATATAGGAGAGAGCAGAGGGAAACCTAAATATAAAAACTGCTACTGTAGGCGAACGCTTCAACCTAGAAGAACAAAATTTGGTGAGCCAAGTGGGATTTGTAAACTGATCATTACCACCAAGGATCACCAAGATTGGGTGAAAAAATATTTGCTGGAAAATCGGAAACTCGTTAATTCTTAGAAGCTTGGCAGCCCCTCTCGATGATAGGGCTTTTCCACAGTGTGTGCCCAGGGCTACTTGAAAATGAAACAAACTATACAGAAAAAACTGAGAACTTCTTTATATTGTCAAGTTTCCAAGAGCTACTTCGAACCATGTTGGATTTGAGTTCCAAATTCATCTAACTATATAGGAGAGAACAGAGGGAAACCTAAATATAAAAACTGCTACTGTAGACGAACGCTTCAATCTAGAAGAACAAAATTTGGTGAGCCAAGTGGGATTTGTGTATTGATCATTACCACCAAGTATCATCAAGATTAGGTGAAAAAATTTTTGCTGTTATTTCGGAAACTCGATAATTCTTAGAAGCATGGCAACCCTTCTCAATGAAAGTAATTTTCAACTCTGTGCCTAGGGCTACTTGACAAGGAAACAAACCATTGAGACAAAACTGAGAACTCCTTTATTTTGTCAAGTTTCAAAGAGCTACTACGAACCATGGTGGATTTAGAGTTCCAAATTCATCTATCTATATAGGAGACAACAGAGGGAAACCTAAATATAAAAACTGCTACTGTAGACGAACGCTTCAACCTAGTAGAACAAATTTTGGTGAGAAAAGTGGGATTTGTGTACTGATCATTACCACCAAGTATCATCAAGATTGGTTAAAAAAAATATTTGCTGGTATTTCGGAAACTCGTTAATTCTTAGAAGCGTGGCAACCCCTCTCAAAGAAATTGCTTTTCCACTGTCTGCGCCTACGGCTACTTGAAGAGGAAACAAACCATAGAGACAAAAATGAGAACTCCTTTATTTTGTCAAGTTTCAAAGAGCTACTACGAACCATGTTGGATTTAGAGTTCCAAATTCATCTATCTATAAAGGAGAGAGCAGAGGGAAACCTAAATATAAAAACTGCTACTGTAGGCGAACACTTCAACCTAGAAGAACAAAATTTGGTGAGCCAAGTGGGATTTGTAAACTGATCATTACCAACAAGGATCATCAAGATGGGTGAAAAAATATTTGCTGGAAAATCGGAAACTCGTTAATTCTTAGAAGCTTGGCAGCCCCTCTCGATGAAAGTAATTTTCAACTGTCTGTGCCTAGGGCTACTTGAAGAGGAAACAAACCATAGAGACAAAACTGAGAACTCCTTTATTTTGTCAAGATTCAAAGAGCTACTACGAACCATGTTGGATTTAGAGTTACAAATTCATCTGTCTATATACGAGAGAGCAGAGGGAAACCTAAATATAAAAACTGCTACTGTAGACGAACGCTTCAACCTAGAAGAACAAATTTTGGTGAGCCAAGTGGGATTTGTGTTCTGATCATTATCACCAAGTATCATCAAGATTGGGTGAAAAAATATTTGCTGGTATTTCGGAAACTCGTTAATTCTTAGAAGCTTGGAAATCCCTCTCAATGAAATTGCTTTTCCACAGTCTGTGCCTAGGGCTACTTGAAGAGGAAACAAACCATAGCTACAAAACTGAGAACTCCTTTATTTTGTCAAGTTTCAAAGAGCTTCTACGAACCATGTTGGATTATAGTTCCAAATTCACCTATCTATATAGGAGTGAGCAGAGGGAAACATAAATATAAAAACTGCTACTGTAGACGAACGCTTCAACCTAGAAGAACAAAATTTGGTGAGCCAAGTGGGACTTGTGTACTGAACATTACCACTATGTATCATCAAGATTGGGTGAAAAAGTTTTTGCTCGTATTTCGGAAACTCGTTAATTCTTAGACGCTTGGCAACCCCTCTCAATGAAAGTGCTTTTCCACAGTCTGTGCCTAGGGCTACTTGAAGAGGAAACAATCCATAGAGACAAAACTGAGAACTCCTTTATTTTGTCAAGTTTCAAAGAATTACTACTATCCATGTTGGATTTAGAGTTCCAAATTCATCTATCTATATAGGAGAGAACAGAGGGAAAACTAAATATAAAAACTACTACTGCAGATGAACGCTTCAACCTAGAAGAACAAAATTTGGTGAGCCAAGTGGGATTTGTGTACTGATCATTACCACCAAGTATTATCAAGATTGGGTGAAAAAATATTTGCTGGTATTTGGGAAACTAGTTATTTGTTAGAAGATAGGCAACCCCTCTCGATGAAAGTGCTTTTCCACAGTCTGTGCCTAGGGCTCCTTGAAGAGGAAACAAACCATAGAGACAAAACTGAGATCTCCTTTATTTTGTCAAGTTTCAAAGAGCTTCTACGAACTATGTTGGATTTAGAGTTCCAAATTCATCTATCTATACAGGAGTGAACAGAGGGAAACCTAAATATAAAAACTGCTACTGTAGACGAACGCTTCATCCTAGAAGAACAAAATTTGGTGAGCTAAGAGGGATTTGTGTACTGATCATTACCACCAAGTATCATCAAGATTGGGTGAAAAAGTGTTTGCTCGTTTTTCGGAAACTCGTTAATTCTTAGAAGCTTGGCAACCCCTCTCAATGAAAGTGTTTTTCCAAAGACTGTGCCTAGGGCTACTTGAAGAGGATACAAACCCTTGAGAAAAAACTGAGAACTCCTTTATTTTGTCAAGTTTCAAAGAGCTACTACAAACCATGTTGGATTTAGAGTTCCAAATTCATCTATCTATATAGGAGAGAACAGAGGGAAACCTAAATATAAAAACTGCTACTGTAGGCGAACGCTTCAACCTAGAAGAACAAAATTTGGTGAGCCAAGTGGGATTTGTGAACTGATCATTACCACCAAGGATCATCAAGATTGGGTGAAAAAATATTTGCTGGAAAATCGGAAACTCGTTAATTCTTAGAAGCTTGGCAGCCCCTCTCGATGAAAGTGCTTTTCCACAGTCTGTGCCTAGGGCTACTTGAAAATGAAACAAACTATAGAGAAAAAACTGAGAACTTCTTTATATTGTCAAGTTTCCAAGAGCTACTTCGAACCATGTTGGATTTGAGTTCCAAATTCATCTAACTATATAGGAGAGAACAGAGGGAAACCTAAATATAAAAACTGCTACTGTAGACGAACGCTTCAACCTAGAAGAACAAAATTTGGTGAGCCAAGTGGGATTTGTGTACTGATCATTACCACCAAGTATCATCAAGATTGGGTGAAAAAGTGTTTGTTCGTATTTCAGAAACTCGTTAATTCTTAGAAGCTTGGCAACCCCTCTCAATGAAAGTGTTTTTCCACACACTGTGCCTAGGGCTACTTGAAGAGGAAACAAACCATTGAACAAAACTGAGAACTCCTTTATTTTGTCAAGTTTCAAAGAGCTACTACACACCATGTTGGATTTAGAGTTCCAAATTCATCTATCTATATAGGAGAGAGCAGAGGGAAACCTAAATATAAAAACTGCTACTGTAGGCGAACGCTTCAACCTAGAAGAACAAAATTTGGTGAGCCAAGTGGGATTTGTGAACTGATCATTACCACCAAGGATCACCAAGATTGGGTGAAAAAATATTTGCTGGAAAATCGGAAACTCGTTAATTCTTAGAAGCTTGGCAGCCCCTCTCGATGAAAGGGCTTTTCCACAGTGTGTGCCCAGGGCTACTTGAAAATGAAACAAACTATACAGAAAAAACTGAGAACTTCTTTATATTGTCAAGTTTCCAAGAGCTACTTCGAACCATGTTGGATTTGAGTTCCAAATTCATCTAACTATATAGGAGAGAACAGAGGGAAACCTAAATATAAAAACTGCTACTGTAGACGAACGCTTCAATCTAGAAGAACAAAATTTGGTGAGCCAAGTGGGATTTGTGTATTGATCATTACCACCAAGTATCATCAAGATTAGGTGAAAAAATTTTTGCTGTTATTTCGGAAACTCGATAATTCTTAGAAGCATGGCAACCCTCCTCAATGAAAGTAATTTTCAACTCTGTGCCTAGGGCTACTTGACAAGGAAACAAACCATTGAGACAAAACTGAGAACTCCTTTATTTTGTCAAGTTTCAAAGAGCTACTACGAACCATGGTGGATTTAGAGTTCCAAATTCATCTATCTATATAGGAGACAACAGAGGGAAACCTAAATATAAAAACTGCTACTGTAGACGAACGCTTCAACCTAGTAGAACAAATTTTGGTGAGAAAAGTGGGATTTGTGTACTGATCATTACCACCAAGTATCATCAAGATTGGTTAAAAAAAATATTTGCTGGTATTTCGGAAACTCGTTAATTCTTAGAAGCGTGGCAACCCCTCTCAAAGAAATTGCTTTTCCACTGTCTGCGCCTACGGCTACTTGAAGAGGAAACAAACCATAGAGACAAAAATGAGAACTCCTTTATTTTGTCAAGTTTCAAAGAGCTACTACGAACCATGTTGGATTTAGAGTTCCAAATTCATCTATCTATAAAGGAGAGAGCAGAGGGAAACCTAAATATAAAAACTGCTACTGTAGGCGAACACTTCAACCTAGAAGAACAAAATTTGGTGAGCCAAGTGGGATTTGTGAACTGATCATTACCACCAAGTATGATCAAGATTAGGTGAAAAAATTTTTGCTGGTATTTCGGAAACTCGTTAATTCTTAGAAGCTTGGCAACCCTTCTCAATGAAAGTAATTTTCAACTGTCTGTGCCTAGGGCTACTTGAAGAGGAAACAAACCATAGAGACAAAACTGAGAACTCCTTTATTTTGTCAAGATTCAAAGAGCTACTACGAACCATGTTGGATTTAGAGTTACAAATTCATCTATCTATATACGAGAGAGCAGAGGGAAACCTAAATATAAAAACTGCTACTGTAGGTGAACGCTTCAACCTAGAAGAACAAAATTTGGTGAGCCAAGTGGGATTTGTGAACTGATCATTACCACCAAGGATCATCAAGATGGGTGAAAAAATATTTGCTGGAAAATCGGAAACTCGTTAATTCTTAGAAGCTTGGCAGCCCCTCTCGATGAAAGTAATTTTCAACTGTCTGTGCCTAGGGCTACTTGAAGAGGAAACAAACCATAGAGACAAAACTGAGAACTCCTTTATTTTGTCAAGATTCAAAGAGCTACTACGAACCATGTTGGATTTAGAGTTACAAATTCATCTGTCTATATACGAGAGAGCAGAGGGAAACCTAAATATAAAAACTGCTACTGTAGACGAACGCTTCAACCTAGAAGAACAAATTTTGGTGAGCCAAGTGGGATTTGTGTTCTGATCATTATCACCAAGTATCATCAAGATTGGGTGAAAAAATATTTGCTGGTATTTCGGAAACTCGTTAATTCTTAGAAGCTTGGAAATCCCTCTCAATGAAATTGCTTTTCCACAGTCTGTGCCTAGGGCTACTTGAAGAGGAAACAAACCATAGCTACAAAACTGAGAACTCCTTTATTTTGTCAAGTTTCAAAGAGCTTCTACGAACCATGTTGGATTATAGTTCCAAATTCACCTATCTATATAGGAGTGAGCAGAGGGAAACATAAATATAAAAACTGCTACTGTAGACGAACGCTTCAACCTAGAAGAACAAAATTTGGTGAGCCAAGTGGGACTTGTGTACTGAATATTACCACTATGTATCATCAAGATTGGGTGAAAAAGTTTTTGCTCGTATTTCGGAAACTCGTTAATTCTTAGACGCTTGGCAACCCCTCTCAATGAAAGTGCTTTTCCACAGTCTGTGCCTAGGGCTACTTGAAGAGGAAACAATCCATAGAGACAAAACTGAGAACTCCTTTATTTTGTCAAGTTTCAAAGAATTACTACTATCCATGTTGGATTTAGAGTTCCAAATTCATCTATCTATATAGGAGAGAACAGAGGGAAAACTAAATATAAAAACTACTACTGCAGATGAACGCTTCAACCTAGAAGAACAAAATTTGGTGAGCCAAGTGGGATTTGTGTACTGATCATTACCACCAAGTATTATCAAGATTGGGTGAAAAAATATTTGCTGGTATTTGGGAAACTAGTTATTTGTTAGAAGCTTGGCAACCCCTCTCGATGAAAGTGCTTTTCCACAGTCTGTGCCTAGGGCTTCTTGAAGAGGAAACAAACCATAGAGACAAAACTGAGATCTCCTTTATTTTGTCAAGTTTCATAGAGCTTCTACGAACTATGTTGGATTTAGAGTTCCAAATTCATCTATCTATACAGGAGTGAACAGAGAGAAACCTAAATATAAAAACTGCTACTGTAGACGAACGCTTCATCCTAGAAGAACAAAATTTGGTGAGCTAAGAGGGATTTGTGTACTGATCATTACCACCAAGTATCATCAAGATTGGGTGAAAAAGTGTTTGCTCGTTTTTCGGAAACTCGTTAATTCTTAGAAGCTTGGCAACCCCTCTCAATGAAAGTGTTTTTCCAAAGACTGTGCCTAGGGCTACTTGAAGAGGATACAAACCATTGAGAAAAAACTGAGAACTCCTTTATTTTGTCAAGTTTCAAAGAGCTACTACAAACCATGTTGGATTTAGAGTTCCAAATTCATCTATCTATATAGGAGAGAACAGAGGGAAACCTAAATATAAAAACTGCTACTGTAGGCGAACGCTTCAACCTAGAAGAACAAAATTTGGTGAGCCAAGTGGGATTTGTGAACTGATCATTACCACCAAGGATCATCAAGATTGGGTGAAAAAATATTTGCTGGAAAATCGGAAACTCGTTAATTCTTAGAAGCTTGGCAGCCCCTCTCGATGAAAGTGCTTTTCCACAGTCTGTGCCTAGGGCTACTTGAAAATGAAACAAACTATAGAGAAAAAACTGAGAACTTCTTTATATTGTCAAGTTTCCAAGAGCTACTTCGAACCATGTTGGATTTGAGTTCCAAATTCATCTAACTATATAGGAGAGAACAGAGGGAAACCTAAATATAAAAACTGCTACTGTAGACGAACGCTTCAACCTAGAAGAACAAAATTTGGTGAGCCAAGTGGGATTTGTGTACTGATCATTACCACCAAGTATCATCATATTAGGTGAATAAATTTTTGCTGTTATTTCGGAAACTCGTTAATTCTTAGAAGCTTGGCAACCCTTCTCAATGAAAGTAATTTTCAACTGTCTGTGCCTAGGGCTACTTGAAGAGGAAACAAACCATTGAGACAAAACTGAGAACTCCTTTATTTTGTCAAGTTTCAAAGAGCTACTACGAACCATGGTGGTTTTAGAGTTCCAAATTCATCTATCTATGTAGGAGACAACAGAGGGAAACCCAAATATAAAAACTGCTACTGTAGACGAACGCTTCAACCTAGTAGAACAAATTTTGGTGGGAAAAGTGTGATTTGTGTACTGATCATTACCACCAAGTATCATCAAGATTGGTTAAAAAAAATATTTGCTGGTATTTCGGAAACTCGTTAATTCTTAGAAGCGTGGCAACCCCTCTCGATTAAAGTGCTTTTCCACAGTCTGTGCCTTGGGCGACTTGAATAGGAAACAAACCATAGAGACAAAACTGAGAACTCCTTTATTTTGTCAAGATTCAAAGAGCTACTACGAACCATGTTGGATTTAGAGTTACAAATTCATCTATCTATATACGAGAGAGCAGAGGGAAACCTAAATATAAAAACTGCTACTGTAGACGAACGCTTCAACCTAGAAGAACAAATTTTGGTGAGCCAAGTAGGATTTGTGTACTGATCATTATCACCAAGTATCATCAAGATTGGGTGAAAAAATATTTGCTGGTATTTCGGAAACTCGTTAATTCTTAGAAGCTTGGCAACCCCTCTCAATGAAAGTGCTTTTCCACAGTCTCTGCATAGGGCTACTTGAATAGGAAACAAAGAATAGAGACAAAACTGAGAACTCCTTTATTTTGTCAAGTTTCATAAAGCTACTACAAACCATGTTGGATTTAGAGTTCCAAATTCATCTATCTATATAGGAGAGAACAGAGGGAAACCTAAATATAAAAACTGCTACTGTACACGAATGCTTCAACCTAGAAGAACAAAATTTCGTGAGCCAAGTGGGATTTGTGTACTGATCATTACCACCAAGTATCTTGAAGATTGGGTGAAAAAATATGTGCTGGTATTTCGTAAACTCGATAATTCTTAGAAGCTTGGCAACCCCTCTCAATGAAAGTGCTTTTCCACAGTCTGTGCATAGGGCTACTTAAAGAGGAAACAAACCATAGAGACAAAACTGAGAACTCCTTTTTTTTGTCAAGTTTCAAAGAGCTACTACACACCATGTTGGATTTAGAGTTCCATATTCATATATCTATATAGGAAAGAACAGAGGGAAACCTAAATATAAAAACTGCTACTGTAGACGAACGCTTCAACCTAGAAGAACAAAATTTGGTGAGCCAAGTTGGAGTTGTGTACTGATCATTACCACTACGGATAATCAAGATTGGGTGAAAAAATATTTGCTGGAATATCGGAAACTGGTTAATTCTTAGAAGCTTGGTAGCTCCTCTCGATGAAAGTGCTTTTCCACAGTCTTTGCCTGAGGCTACTTGAAAAGGAAACAAACCATGGAGAAAAAACAGAGAACTCCTTTATATTGTCAAGTTTCCAAGAGCTAATACGAACCATGTTGGATTTAGAGTTTCAAATTATTCTCTGGATATAGGAGAGAACAGAGGGAAACCTAAATATAAAAACTGCTAATGTAGACGAACGCTTCAACCTAGAAAAACAAATTTGGTGGGCCAAGTGGGATTTGTGTACTGATCCTTACCACCAAGTATCATCAAGATTAGGTGAAAAAATTTTTGCTGGTATTTCGGAAACTGGTTAATTCTTAGAAGCTTGGCAACCCTTCTCAATTAAAGTAATTTTCAACTGTCTGTGCCTAGGGCTACTTGAAGAGGAAACAAACCATAGAGACAAAACTGAGAACTCCTTTATTTTGTCAAGTTTCAAAGAGCTACTACAAACCATGTTGGATATATAGTTCCAAATTCATCTCTCTATATAGGAGAGAGCAGAGGGAAACCTAAATATAAAAACTGCTACTGTAGACGAACGCTTCAACCTAGAAGAACAAAATTTGGTGAGCCAAGTGGGATTTGTGTACTGATCATTACCACCAAGTATCATCAAGATTGGGTAAAAAAATATTTGCTGGTATTTCGGAAACTCGTTAATTCTTAGAAGCTTGGCAACCACTCTCGATGAAAGTGCTTTTCCACACTCTGTGCCTAGGTCTACTTGAAGAGGAAACAAACCATAGAGACAAAACTGAGAACTCCTTTATTTTTTCAAGTTTCAAAGAGCTACTACCAACCATGTTGGATTTAGAGTTCTAAATTCATCTATCTATATAGGAGAGAACAGAGGGAAACCTAAATATAAAAACTGCTACTGTAGACGAACGCTTCCACCTAGAAGAACATAATTTGGTGAGCCACGTGGGATTTGTATACTGAACACTACCACTATGTATCATCAAGATTGGGTGAAAAAGTGTTTGCTCGTATTTCGGAAACTCGTTTATTCTTAGAAGCTTGGCAACCCCTCTCAATGAAAGTGCTTTTCCACAGACTGTGCCTAGGGCTACTTGAAGAGGAAACAAACTTTTGAGACAAAACTGAGAACTCCTTTATTTTGTCAAGTTTCAAAGAGCTACTACAAACCATGTTGGATTTAGAGTTCCAAATTCATCTATCTATATAGGAGAGAGCAGAGGGAAACCTAAATATAAAAACTGCTACTGTAGACGAACGCTTCAACCTAGAAGAACAAATTTTGATGAGCCAAGTGGGATTTGTGTACTGATCATTACCACCAAGTATCATCAAGATTGGTTAAAAAAAAATATTTGCTGGTATTTCGGAAACTCGTTAATTCTTAGAAGCTTGGCAACCCCTCTCGATGAAAGTGCTTTTCCACAGTCTGTGCCTTGGGCTACTTGAATAGGAAACAAACCATAGAGACAAAACTGAGAACTCCTTTATTTTGTCAAGTTTCAAAGAGCTTCTACGAACTATGTTGGATTTAGAGTTCCAAATTCATCTATCTATATAGGAGAGAACAGAGTGAAACCTAAATATAAAAACTGCTACTGTAGGCGAACGCTTCAACCTAGAAGAACAAAATTTGGTGAGCCAAGTGGGATTAGTGTACTGATCATTGCCACCAAGGATTATCAAGATTGGGTGAAAAAATATTTGCTGGAAAATTGGAAACTCGTTAATTCTTAGGAGCTTGGCAGCCCCTCTCGATGAAAGTGCTTTTCCACAGTCTGTGCCTAGGGCTACTTGAAAATGAAACAAACTATAGAAAAAAACTGAGAACTTCTTTATATTGTCAAGTTTATAAGAGCTACTTCGAACCATGTTGGATTTAGAGTTCCAAATTCATCTATCTATATAGGAGAGAACAGAGTGAAACCTAAATATAAAAACTGCTACTGTAGACGAACGCTTCAACCTAGAAGAACAAAATTTGGTGAGCCAGGTGGGATTTGTGTACTGATCATTACCACCAAGTATCATCAAGATTAGGTGAAAAAATTTTTGCTGGTATTTCGGAAACTCGTTAATTCTTAGAAGCTTGGCAACCCTTCTCAATGAAAGTAATTTTCAACTGTCTGTGCCTAGGGCTACTTGAAGTGGAAACAAACCATAGAGACAAAACTGAGAACTCCTTTATTTTGTCAAGATTCAAAGAGCTACTACGAACCATGTTGGATTTAGAGTTACAAATTCATCTATCTATATACGAGAGAGCAGAGGGAAACCTAAATATAAAAACTGCTACTGTAGACGAACGCTTCAACCTAGAAGAACAAATTTTGGTGAGCCAAGTTGGATTTGTGTACTGATCATTATCACCAAGTATCATCAAGTTTGGGTGAAAAAATATTTGCTGGTATTTCGGAAACTCCTTAATCTTAGAAGCTTGGAAATCCCTCTCAATGAAATTGCTTTTCTACAGTCTGTGCCTAGCGCTACTTGAAGAGGAAAAAAACCATAGCTACAAAACTGAGAACTCCTTTATTTTGTCAAGTTTCAAAGAGCTTCTACGAACCATGTTGGATTATAGTTCCAAATTCATCTATCTATATAGGAGTGAGCAGAGGTAAACATAAATATAAAAACTGCTACTGTAGACGAACGCTTCAACCTAGAAGAACAAATTTTGGTGAGCCAAGTGGGATTTGTGTACTGAACATTACCACTATGTATCATCAAGATTGGGTGTAAAAGTTTTTGCTCGTATTTCTGAAACTCGTTAATTCATAGACGCTTGGCAACCCCTATCAATGAAAGTGCTTTTCCACAGTCTGTGCCTAAGGCTACTTGAAGAGGAAACAAACCATAGAGACAAAACTGAGAACTCCTTTTTTTGTAAAGTTTAAAAGAGCTACTGCAAACCATGTTGCATTTAGAGTTCCAAATTCATCTATCTATATAAGAGAGAACAGAGGGAAAACTAAATATAAAAACTACTACTGCAGATGAACGCTTCAACCTAGAAGAACAAAATTTGGTGAGCCAAGTGGGATTTGTGTACTGATCATTACCACCAAGTATCATCAAGATTGGGTGAAAAAATATTTGCTGGTATTTGTGAAACTAGTTATTTCTTAGAAGCTTGGCAACCCCTCTCGATGAAAGTGCTTTTCCACAGTCTGTGCCTAGGGCTCCTTGAAGAGGAAACAAACCATAGAGACAAAACTGAGAACTCCTTTATTTTGTCAAGTTTCAAAGAGCTTCTAAGAACTATGTTGCATTTAGAGTTCCAAATTCATCTATCTATACAGGAGTGAGCAGAGGGAAACCTAAATATAAAAACTGCTACTGTAGACGAACACTTCAACCTAGAAGAACAAAATTTGGTGAGCTAAGAGGGATTTGTGTCCTGATCATTACCACCAAGTATCATCAAGATTGGGTGAAAAAGTGTTTGCTCGTATTTCGGAAACTCGTTAATTCTTAGAAGCTTGGCAACCCCTCTCAATGAAAGTGTTTTTCCACAGACTGTGCCTAGGGCTACTTGAAGAGGAAACAAACCATTGAACAAAACTGAGAACTCCTTTATTTTGTCAAGTTTCAAAGAGCTACTACAAACCATGTTGGATTTAGAGTTCCAAATTCATCTATCTATATAGGAGAGAGCAGAGGGAAACCTTAATATAAAAACTGCTACTGTAGGAGAAAGCTTCAACCTAGAAGAACAAAATTTGGTGAGCCAAGTGGGATTTGTGAACTGATCATTACCACCAAGTATCATCAAGATTGGGTGAAAAAATATTTGCTGGAAAATCGGAAAATCGTTAATTCTTAGAAGTTGGCAGCCCCTCTCGATGAAAGTTCTTTTCCACAGTCTGTGCCTAGGGCTACTTGAAAATGAAACAAACTATAGAGAAAAAACTGAGAACTTCTTTATATTGTCAAGTTTCCAAGAGCTACTTCGAACCATGTTGGATTTGAGTTCCAAATTCATCTAACTATATAGGAGAGAACAGAGGGAAACCTAAATATAAAAACTGCTACTGTAGACGAACGCTTCAACCTAGAAGAACAAAATTTGGTTAGCCAAGTGGGATTTGTGTACTGATCATTACCACCAAGTATCATCAAGATTAGGTGAAAAAATTTTTGCTGTTATTTCGGAAACTCGTTAATTCTTAGAAGCTTGGCAACCCTTCTCAATGAAAGTAATTTTCAACTGTCTGTGCCTAGGGCTACTTGAAGAGGAAACAAACCATTGAGACAAAACTGAGAACTCCTTTATTTTGTCAAGTTTCAAAGAGCTACTACGAACCATGGTGGTTTTAGAGTTCCAAATTCATCTATCTATATAGGAGACAACAGAGGGAAACCTAAATATAAAAACTGCTACTGTAGACGAACGCTTCAACCTAGGAGAACAAATTTTGGTGGGAAAAGTGGGATTTGTGTACTGATCATTACCACCACGTATCATCAAGATTGGTTAAAAAAAATATTTGCTGGTATTTCGAAAACTCGTTAATTCTTAGAAGTGTGGCAACACCTCTCGATTAAAGTGCTTTTCCACAGTCTGTGCCTTGGGCTACTTGAATAGGAAACAAACCATAGAGACAAAACTGAGAACTCCTTTAATTTGTCAAGTTTCAAAGAGCTACTATGAACCATGTTGGATTTAGAGTTCCAAATTCATCTATCTATATAGGAGAGAGCAGAGGGAAACCTAAATATAAAAACTGCTACTGTAGGCGAACGCTTCAACCTAGAAGAACAAAATTTGGTGAGCCAAGTGAAATTTGTGAACTGATCATTACCACCAAGGATCATCAAGTTGGGTGAAAAAATATTTGCTGGAAAATCGGAAACTCGTTAATTCTTAGAAGCTTGGCAGCCCCTCTCGATGAAAGTGCTTTTCCACAGTCTGTGCCTAGGGCTACTTGAAAATGAAACAAACTATAGAGAAAAAACTGAGAACTTCTTTATATTGTCAAGTTTCCAAGAGCTACTTCGAACCATGTTGGATTTAGAGTTCCAAATTCATCTAGCTATATAGGAGAGAACAGAGGGAAACCTAAATATAAAAACTTCTACGGTAGACGAACGCTTCAACCTAGAAGACCAAAATTTGGTGAGCCAAGTGGGATTTGTGTACTGATCATTACCACCAAGTATCATCAAGATTAGGTGAAAATATTTTTCCTGGTATTTCGGAAACTCGTTAATTCTTAGAAGCTTGGCAACCCTTCTCATTGAAAGTAATTTTCAACTGTCTATGCCTAGGGCTACTTGAAGAGGAAACAAACCATAGAGACAAAACTGAGAACTCCTTTATTTTGTCAAGATTCAAAGAGCTACTACGAACCATGTTGGATTTAGAGTTACAAATTCATCTATCTATATACGAGAGAGCAGAGGGAAACCTAAATATAAAAACTGCTACTGTAGACGAACGCTTCAACCTAGAAGAACAAATTTTGGTGAGCCAAGTGGGATTTGGGTACTGATCATTACCACCAAGTATCATCAAGATTGGGTGAAAAAATATTTGCTGGTATTTCGGAAACTCGTTAATTCTTAGAAGCTTGGAAATCCCTCTCAATTAAATTGCTTTTCCACAGTCTGTGCCTAGGGCTACTTGAACAGGAAACAAACCATATCTACAAAACTGAGAACTCCTTTATTTGGTCAAGTTTCAAAGAGGTTCTACGAACCATGTTGGATTATAGTTCCAAATTCATCTATCTATATAGGAGTGAGCAGAGGGAAACATAAATATAAAAACTGCTACTGTAAACGAACGCTTCAACCTAGAAGAACAAAATTTGGTGAGCCAAGTGGGATATGTGTACTGAACATTACCACTATGTATCATCAAGTTTGGGTGAAAACGTTTTTGCTCGTATTTCGGAAACTCGTTAATTCTTAGACGCTTGGCAACCCCTCTCAATGAAAGTGCTTTTCCACAGTCTGTGCCTAGGGCTACTTGAAGAGGAAACAAACCATAGAGACAAAACTGAGAACTCCTTTATTTTGTAAAGTTTAAAAGAGCTACTGCAAACCATGTTGCATTTAGAGTTCCAAATTCATCTATCTATATAGGAGAGAACAGAGGGAAAACTAAATATAAAAACTACTACTGCAGATGAACGCTTCAACTTAGAAGAACAAAATTTGGTGAGCCAAGTGGGATTTGTGTACTGATCATTACCACCAAGTATCATCAAGATTGGTTGAAAAAATATTTGCTGGTATTTGGGAAACTAGTTATTTCTTAGAAGCTTGGCAACCCCTCTCGATGAAAGTGCTTTTCCACAGTCTGTGCCTAGGGCTCCTTGAAGAGACAACAAACCATAGAGACAAAACTGAGAACTCCTTTATTTTGTCAAGTTTCAAAGAGCTTCTAAGAACTATGTTGGATTTAGAGTTCCAAATTCATCCATCTATACAGGAGTGAGCAGAGGGAAACCTAAATATAAAAACTGCTACTGTAGACGAACGCTTCAACCTAGAAGAACAAAATTTGGTGAGCCAAGTGGGATTTGTGAACTGATCATTACCAAAAAGGATCATCAAGATTGGGTGAAAAAATATTTGCTGGAAAATCGGAAACTCGATAATTCTTAGAAGCTTGGCAGCCCCTCTCGATGAAAGTGCTTTTCCACAGTCTGTGCCTAGGGCTACTTGAAAATAAACAAACTATAGAGAAAAAACTGAGAACTCCTTTATATTGTCAAGTTTCCAAGAGCTACTTCGAACCATGTTGGATTTAGAGTTACAAATTCATCTAACTATATAGGAGAGAACAGAGAGAAACCTAAATATAAAAACTGCTACTGTAGACGAACGCTTCAACCTAGAAGAACATAATTTGGTGAGCCAAGTGGGATATGTGTACTGAACATTACCACTATGTATCATCAAGTTTGGGTGAAAAAGTTTTTGCTCGTATTTCGGAAACTCGTTAATTCTTAGACGCTTGGCAACTTCTCTCAATGAAAGTGCTTTTCCACAGTCTGTGCCTAGGGCTACTTGAAGAGGAAACAAACCATAGAGACAAAACTGAGAACTCCTTTATTTTGTAAAGTTTAAAAGAGCTACTGCAAACCATGTTGCATTTAGAGTTCCAAATTCATCTATCTATATAGGAGAGAACAGAGGGAAAAGTAAATATAAAAACTACTACTGCAGATGAACGCTTCAACCTAGAAGAACAAAATTTGGTGAGCCAAGTGGGATTTGTGTACTGATCATTACCACCAAGTATCATCAAGATTGGGTGAAAAAATATTTGCTGGTATTTGGGAAACTAGTTATTTCTTAGAAGCTTGGCAACCCCTATCGATGAAAGTGCTTTTCCACAGTCTGTGCCTAGGGCTCCTTGAAGAGGAAACAAACCATAGAGACAAAACTGAGAACTCCTTTATTTTGTCAAGTTTCAAAGAGCTTCTACGAACTATGTTGGATTTAGAGTTCCAAATTCATCTATCTATACGGGAGTGAGCAGAGGGAAACCTAAATATAAAAACTGCTACTGTAGACGAACGCTTCAACCTAGAAGAACAAAATTTGGTGAGCCAAGTGGGATTTGTGAACTGATCATTACCAACAAGGATCATCAAGATTGGGTGAAAAAATATTTGCTGGAAAATCGGAAACTCGATAATTCTTAGAAGCTTGGCAGCCCCTCTCGATGAAAGTGCTTTTCCACAGTCTGTGCCTAGGGCTACTTGAAAATAAACAAACTATAGAGAAAAAACTGAGAACTCCTTTATATTGTCAAGTTTCCAAGAGCTACTTCGAACCATGTTGGATTTAGAGTTACAAATTCATCTAACTATATAGGAGAGAACAGAGAGAAACCTAAATATAAAAACTGCTACTGTAGACGAACGCTTCAACTTAGAAGAACATAATTTGGTGAGCCAAGTGGGATTTGTGTACTGATCATTACCACCAAGTATCATCAAGATTGGGTCAAAAAATATTTGCTGGTATTTCGGAAACTCGTTAATTCTTAGGAGGTTGGCATCCTTCTCAATGAAAGTGCTTTTCCACAGTCTGCGCCTAGGGCTACTTGAAGAGGAAACAAACCATAGAGACAAAACTGAGAACTCCTTTATTTTGTCAAGTTTCAAAGAGCTACTATGAACCATGTTGGATTTAGAGTTCCAAATTCATCTATCTATATAAAAGAGAGCAGAGGGAAACCTAAATATAAAAACTGCTACTGTAGACGAACGCTTCAACCTAGAAGAAAAAAATTTGGTGAGCTCAGAGGGATTTGTGTACTGATCATTACCACCAAGTATCATCAAGATTGGGTGAAAAAGTGTTTGCTCATATTTCGGAAACTCGTTAATTCTTAGAAGCTTGGCAACCCCTCTCAATGAAAGTGCTTTTCCACAGACTGTGCCTAGGGCTACTTGAAGAGGAAACAAACCATTGAGACAAAACTGAGAACTCCTTTATTTTGTCAAGTTTCAAAGAGCTACTACAAACCATGTTGGATTTAGAGTTCCAAATTCATCTATCTATATAGGAGAGAGCAGAGGGAAACCTAAATATAAAAACTGCTACTGTAGACGAACGCTTCAACCTAGAAGAACAAATTTTGATGAGCCAAGTGGGATTTGTGTACTGATCATTACCACCAAGTATCATCAAGATCGGGTGAAAAAATATTTGCTGGGATTTCGGAAACTCGTTAATTCTTAGAAGCTTGGCCAACCCTCTAAATGAAATTGCTTTTCCACAGTCTGTGCCAAGGGCTACTTGAATAGGAAACAAACCATAGAGACAAAACTGAGAACTCCTTTATTTTGTCAAGATTCAAAGAGCTTCTACGAACTATGTTGGATTTAGAGTTCCAAATTCATCTATCTATATAGGAGAGAGCAGAGTGAAACCTAAATATAAAAACTGCTACTTTAGGGGAACGCTTCAAACTAGAAGAACAAAATTTGGTGAGCCAAGTGGGATTTTTGAACTGATCATTACCACCAAGGATCATCAAGATTGGGTGAAAAAATATTTGCTGGAAAATCGGAAACTCATTAATTCTTAGAAGCTTGGCAGCCCCTCTCGATGAAAGTGCTTTTCCACAGTCTGTGCCTAGGGCTACATGAAAATGAAACAAACTATAGAGAAAAAACTGAGAACTTCTTTATATTGTCAAGTTTATAAGAGCTACTTCGAACCATGTTGGATTTAGAGTTCCAAATTCATCTATCTATATAGGAGAGAACAGAAGGAAACCTAAATATAAAAACTGCTACTGTAGACGAACGCTTCAACCTAGAAGAACAAAATTTGGTGAGCCAAGTGGGATTTGTGTACTGATCATTACCACCAAGCATCATCAAGATTAGGTGAAAAAATTTTTGCTAGTATTTCGGAAACTCGTTAATTCTTAGAAGCTTGGCAACCTCTCTCAATGAGGGTGCTTTTCCACAGTCTGTGCTTAGGGCTACTTAAAGAGGAAACAAACCATAGAGACAAAACTGAGAACTCCTTTATTTTGTCAAGTTTCAAAGAGCTACTACACACCATGTTGGATTTAGAGTTCCATATTCATCTATCTATATAAGAGAGAACAGAGGGAAACCTAAATATAAAAACTGCTACTGTAGACGAACGCTTCAACCTGGAAGAACAAAATTTGGTGAGCCAAGTTGGAGTTGTGTACTGATCATTACCACTACGGATAATCAAGATTGGGTGAAAAATTATTTGCTGGAATATCGGAAACTGGTAAATTCTTAGAAGCTTGGTAGCCCCTCTCGATGAAAGTGCTTTTCAACAGTCTTTGCCTGGGGCTACTTGAAAAGGAAACAAACCATGGAGAAAAAACAGAGAACTCCTTTATATTGTCAAGTTTCCAAGAGCTACTTCGAACCATGTTGGATTTAGAGTTACAAATTCATCTAACTATATAGGAGAGAACAGAGAGAAACCTAAATATAAAAACTGCTACTGTAGACGAACGCTTCAACCTAGAAGAACATAATTTGGTGAGCCAAGTGGGATATGTGTACTGAACATTACCACTATGTATCATCAAGTTTGGGTGAAAAAGTTTTTGCTCGTATTTCGGAAACTCGTTAATTCTTAGACGCTTGGCAACTTCTCTCAATGAAAGTGCTTTTCCACAGTCTGTGCCTAGGGCTACTTGAAGAGGAAACAAACCATTGAGACAAAACTGAGAACTCCTTTATTTTGTAAAGTTGAAAAGAGCTACTGCAAACCATGTTGCATTTAGAGTTCCAAATTCATCTATCTATATAGGAGAGAACAGAGGGAAAAGTAAATATAAAAACTACTACTGCAGATGAACGCTTCAACCTAGAAGAACAAAATTTGGTGAGCCAAGTGGGATTTGTGTACTGATCATTACCACCAAGTATCATCAAGATTGGGTGAAAAAATATTTGCTGGTATTTGGGAAACTAGTTATTTCTTAGAAGCTTGGCAACCCCTATCGATGAAAGTGCTTTTCCACAGTCTGTGCCTAGGGCTCCTTGAAGAGGAAACAAACCATAGAGACAAAACTGAGAACTCCTTTATTTTGTCAAGTTTCAAAGAGCTTCTACGAACTATGTTGGATTTAGAGTTCCAAATTCATCTATCTATACAGGAGTGAGCAGAGGGAAACCTAAATATAAAAACTGCTACTGTAGATGAACGCTTCAACCTAGAAGAACAAAATTTGGTGAGCCAAGTGGGATTTGTGAACTGATCATTACCAACAAGGATCATCAAGATTGGGTGAAAAAATATTTGCTGGAAAATCGGAAACTCGATAATTCTTAGAAGCTTGGCAGCCCCTCTCGATGAAAGTGCTTTTCCACAGTCTGTGCCTAGGGCTACTTGAAAATAAACAAACTATAGAGAAAAAACTGAGAACTCCTTTATATTGTCAAGTTTCAATGAGCTACTTCGAACCATGTTGGATTTAAAGTTACAAATTCATCTAACTATATAGGAGAGAACAGAGAGAAACCTAAATATAAAAACTGCTACTGTAGACGAACGCTTCAACCTAGAAGAACATAATTTGGTGAGCCAAGTGGGAGTTGTGTACTGATCATTACCACCAAGTATCATCAAGATTGGGTCAAAAAATATTTGCTGGTATTTCGCAAACTCGTTAATTCTTAGAAGCTTGGCAACCCCTCTCAATGAAAGTGCTTTTCCACAGACTGTGCCTAGGGCTACTTGAAGAGGAAACAAACCATTGAGACAAAACTGAGAACTCCTTTATTTTGTCAAGTTTCAAAGAGCTACTACAAACCATGTTGGATTTAGAGTTCCAAATTCATCTATCTATATAGGAGAGAGCAGAGGGAAACCTAAATATAAAAACTGCTACTGTAGACGAACGCTTCAACCTAGAAGAACAAATTTTGATGAGCCAAGTGGGATTTGTGTACTGATCATTACCACCAAGTGTCATCAAGTTCGGGTGAAAAAATATTTGCTGGGATTTCGGAAACTCGTTAATTTTTAGAAGCTTGGCCAACCCTCTAAATGAAATTGCTTTTCCTCAGTCTGTGCCAAGGGCTACTTGAATAGGAAACAAACCATAGAGACAAAACTGAGAACTCCTTTATTTTGTCAAGATTCAAAGAGCTTCTACGAACTATGTTGGATTTAGAGTTCCAAATTCATCTATCTATATAGGAGAGAGCAGAGTGAAACCTAAATATAAAAACTGCTACTGTAGGGGAACGCTTCAACATAGAAGAACAAAATTTGGTGAGCCAAGTGGGATTTGTGAACTGATCATTACCACCAAGGATCATCAAGATTGGGTGAAAAAATATTTGCTGGAAAATCGGAAACTCATTAATTCTTAGAAGCTTGGCAGCCCCTCTCGATGAAAGTGCTTTTCCACAGTCTGTGCCTAGGGCTACATGAAAATGACACAAACTATAGAGAAAAAACTGAGAACTTCTTTATATTGTCAAGTTTATAAGAGCTACTTCGAACCATGTTGGATTTAGAGTTCCAAATTCATTTATCTATATAGGAGAGAACAGAGTGAAACCTAAATATAAAAACTGCTACTGTAGACGAACGCTTCAACCTAGAAGAACAAAATTTGGTGAGCCATGTGGGATTTGTGTACTGATCATTACCACCAAGCATCATCAAGATTAGGTGAAAAAATTTTTGCTAGTATTTCGGAAACTCGTTAATTCTTAGAAGCTTGGCAACCTCTCTCAATGAGGGTGCTTTTCCACAGTCTGTGCTTAGGGCTACTTAAAGAGGAAACAAACCATAGAGACAAAACTGAGAACTCCTTTATTTTGTCAAGTTTCAAAGAGCTACTACACACCATGTTGGATTTAGAGTTCCATATTCATCAATCTATATAGGAGAGAACAGAGGGAAACCTAAATATAAAAACTGCTACTGTAGACGAACGCTTCAACCTAGAAGAACAAAATGTGGTGAGCCAAGTTGGAGTTGTGTACTGATCATTACCACTACGGATAATCAAGATTGGGTGAAAAAATATTTGCTGGAATATCGGAAACTGGTTAATTCTTAGAAGCTTGGTAGCCCCTCTCGATGAAAGTGCTTTTCCACAGTCTTTGCCTGGGGCTACTTGAAAAGGAAACAAACCATGGAGAAAAAACAGAGAACTCCTTTATATTGTCAAGTTTCCAAGAGCTAATATGAACCATGTTGGATTTAGAGTTTCAAATTCATCTCTGTATATAGGAGAGAACAGAGGGAAACCTAAATATAAAAACTGCTAATGTAGACGAACGCTTCAACCTAGAAGAACAAAATTTGGTGGGCCAAGTGGGATTTGTGTACTGATCATTTCCACCCAGTATCATCAAGATTAGTTGAAAAAATTTTTGCTGGTATTTCGGAAACTCGTTAATTCTTAGAAGCTTGGCAACCCTTCTGAATGAAAGTAATTTTCAACTGTCTTTGCCTAGGGCTACTTGAAGAGGAAACAAACCATAGAGACAAAACTGAGAACTCCTTTATTTTGTCAAGATTCATAGAGCTACTACGAACCATGTTGGATTTAGAGTTCCAAATTCATCTATCTATATACGATAGAGCAGAGGGAAACCTAAATATAAAAACTGCTACTGTAGATGAACGCTTCCAACTAGAAGAACAAAATATGGTGAGCCAAGTGGGATTTGGGTACTGATCATTACCACCAAGTATCATCAAGATTGGGTGAAAAAATATTTGCTGGTATATCGGAAACTCGATAATTCTTAGAAGCTTGGCAACCCCTCTCAATGAAATTGCTTTTCAACAGTCTGCACATAGGGATACATGAAAAGGAAACAAACCATAGAGACAAAACTGAGAACTCCTTTATTTTGTCAAGTTTCAAGCAGCTACTACACACCAAGTTGGACTTAGAGTTCCATATTCATATATCTATATAGGAGAGAACAGAGGGAAACCTAAATATAAAAACTGCTACTGTAGAAGAACGTTTCAACCTAGAAGAACAAAATTTGGTGAGCCAAGTGGGATTTGTGTTCTAATCATTACCACCAAGTATCATCAAGATTGGGTGAAAAAACATTTGCTGGTATTTCGGAAACTCGTTAATTCTTAGAAGCTTGGCAACCCTTCTCAATGAAAGTGCTTTTCCACAGTCTGTGCCTTGGGCTACTTGAATAGGAAACAAAAAATAGAGACAAAACTGAGAACTCCTTTATTTTGTCAAGTTTCAGAGCTACTACACACCATGTTGGATTTACAGTTCCAAATTCATCTATCTATATAGGAGAGAACAGAGGGAAACCTAAATATAAAAACTGCTACTGTACACGAATGCTTCAACCTAGAAGAACAAAATTTTGTGAGCCAAGTGGGATTTGTGTACTGATCATTACCACCAAGTATCTTGAAGATTGGGTGAAAAAATATTTGCTGGTATTTCGTAAACTCGATAATTCTTAGAAGCTTGGCAACCCCTCTCAATGAAAGTGCTTTTCCACAGTCTGTGCTTAGGGCTACTTAAAGAGGAAACAAACCATAGAGACAAAACTGAGAACTCCTTTATTTTGTCAAGTTTCAAAGAGCTACTACACACCATGTTGGATTTAGAGTTCCATATTCATCTATCTATATAGGAGAGAACAGAGGGAAACCTAAATATAAAAACTGCTACTGTAGACGAACGCTTCCACCTAGAAGAACAAAATGTGGTGAGCCAAGTTGGAGTTGTGTACTGATCATTACCACTACGGATCATCAAGATTGGGTGAAAAAATATTTGCTGGAATATCGGAAACTGGTTAATTCTTAGAAGCTTGGTAGCCACTCTCGATGAAAGTGCTTTTCCACAGTCTGTGCCTGAGGCTACTTGAAGAGGAAACAAACCATAGAGACAAAACTGAGAACTCCTTTATTTTGTCAAGTTTCAAAGAGCTACTACGAACCATGTTGGATTTAGAGTTCCAAATTCATCTATCTATATAGGAGAGAGCAGAGGGAAACCTAAATATAGAAACTGCTACTGTAGACGAACGCTTCAACCTATAAGAACAAAATTTGGTGAGCCAGGTGGGATTTGTGTACTGATCATTACCACCAAGTATCATCAAGATTGGGTGAAAAAATATTTGCTGGTATTTCGGAAACTCATTAATTCTTAGAAGCTTGGAAACCCCTCTCAATGAAATTGCTTTTCCACACTCTGTGCCTAGGGCTACTTGAAGAGGAAACAAACCATAGCTACAAAACTGAGAACTCCTTTATTTTGTCAAGTTTCAAAGAGCTTCTACGAACCATGTTGGATTATAGTTCCAAATTCATCTATCTATATAGGAGTGAGCAGAGGGAAACATAAATATAAAAACTGCTACTGTAGACGAACGCTTCAACCTAGAAGAACAAAATTTGGTGAGCCAAGTGGGATTTGTGTACTGAACATTACCACCATGTATCATCAAGATTGGGTGAAAAAGTTTTTGCTCGTATTTCGGAAACTCGTTAATTCTTAGACGCTTTGCAACCCCTCTCAATGAAAGTGCTTTTCCACAGTCTGTGCCTAGGGCTACTTGAAGAGGAAACAAACCATAGAGACAAAACTGAGAACTCCTTTATTTTGTAAAGTTTAAAAGAGCTCTTGCAAACCATGTTGGATTTAGAGTTCCAAATTCATCTATCTATATAGGAGAGAGCAGAGGGAAACCTAAGTATAAAAACTGCTACTGTAGACGAACGCTTCAACCTGGAAGAACAAAATTTGGTGAGCCAAGTGGGATTTGTGTACTGATAATTACCACCAAGTATCATCAAGATTGGGTGAAAAAATATTTGCTGGTATTTCGGAAAGTCGTTAATTTTTAGAAGCTTGACAACCCCTCTCAATGAAAGTGCTTTTCCACAGTCTGGGCTTAGGGCTACTTAAACAGGAAACAAATCATTGAGATAAAACTGAGAACACATTTATTTTGTCAAGTTTCAAAGAGCTACTACGAACCATGTTGGATTTAGAGTTCCAAATTCATCTATCTATATAAGAGAGAGCAGAGGGAAACCTAAATATAAAAACTGCTAGTGTAGACGAACGCTTCAACCTAGAAGAACAAAATTTGGTGAGCCAAGTGGGATTTGTGTACTGATCATTACCCCCAAGTATCATCAAGATTGGGTGAAAAAATATTTGCAGGTATTTTGGAAACTCGGTAATTCCTAGAAGGTTCGCAACCCTTCTCAATGTAAGTACTTTTCAACTGTCTGTGCCTAGGGCTACTTGAAGAGGAAACAAACCATATAGAGAAAACTGAGAACTCCTTTATTTTGTCAAGTTTTAAAGAGCTACTACAAACCATGTTGGATTTAGAGTTCCAAATTCATCTATCTATATAAGAGAGAGCAGAGGGAATCCTAAATATAAAAACTGCTACTGTAGACGAACGCTTCAACCTAGAAGAACATAATTTGGTGAGCCAAGTGGGATTTGTGTACTGATCATTACCACCAAGTATCATCAAGATTGGGTGAGAAAATATTTGCTGGTATTTTGGAAACTCGTTAATTCTTAGAAGGTTGGCAACCCTTCTCAATGAAAGTGCTTTTCCACAGTCTGTGCCTAGGGCTAATTGAAAATGAAACAAACTATAGAGAAAAAACTGAGAACTCCTTTATATTGTCAAGTTTCCAAGAGCTACTTCAAACCATGTTGGATTTAGAGTTCCAAATTCATCTATCTATATAGGAGAGAGTAGAGGGAAACCTAAATATAAAAACTGCTAATGTAGACGAACGCTTCAACCTAGAAGAACATAATTTGGTGAGCCAAGTGGGATTTGTGAACTGATCATTACCACCAAGCATCATCAAGATAGGGTGAAAAAATATTTGCTGGAATATCGGAAACTCGTTAATTCTTAGAAGCTTGGCAGCCCCTCTCGATGAAAGTGCTTTTCCACAGTCTGTGCCTAGGGCTACTTGAAAAGGAAACAAACTATAGAGAAAAAACTGAGAACTCCTTTATATTGTCAAGTTTCCAAGAGCTACTTCGAACCATGTTGGATTTAGAGTTCCAAATTCATCTATCTATATAGGAGAGACCAGAGGGAAACCTAAATATAAAAACTGCTACTGTAGACGAACGCTTCAACCTAGAAGAACATAATTTGGTGAGCCAAGTGCGATTTGTGTACTGATCATTACCACCAAGTATCATCAAGATTGGGTGAAAAAATATTTGCTGGTATTTTGGAAACTCGTTAATTCTTAGAAGGTTGGCAACCCTTTTCAATGAAAGTGCTTTTCCACAGTCTGTGCCTAGGGCTACTTGAAGAGGAAACAAACAATAGAGACAAAACTGAGAACTAATTTATTGGTCAAGTTTCAAAGAGCTACTACAAACCATGTTGGATTGAGAGTTCCAAATTCATCTATCTATATAGGAGAGAGCAGAGGGAAACCTAAATATAAAAACTGCTACTGTAGACGAACGCTTCAACCTGGAAGAACAAAATTTGGTGAGCCAAGTGGGATTTGTGAACTGATCATTACCACCAAGTATCATCAAGATCGGGTGAAAAAATATTTATTGTATTTCGGAAACTCGTTAATTCTTCGAAGCTTGGCAACACCTCTCAATGAAAGTGCTTTTCCACAGTCTGTGCATAGGGCTACTTGAATAGGAAACAAAAAATGGAGACAAAACTGAGAACTCCTTTATTTTGTCAAGTTTCAAAGAGCTACTACAAACCATGTTGGATTGAGAGTTCCAAATTCATCTATCTATATAGGAGAGAACAGAGGGAAACCTAAATATAAAAAACTGCTACTGTATACGAATGCTTCAACCTAGCAGAACAAAATTTCGAAAGCCAAGTGGGATTTGTGTACCGATCATTAACACCAAGTATCATCAAGATTGGGTGAAAAAATATTTGCTGGTATTCGGAAACTCGATAATTCTTAGAAGCTTGGCAACCCCTCTCAATGAAAGTGCTTTTCCACAGTCTGTGCTTAGGGCTACATGAAGAGGAAACAACCATAGAGACAAAACTGAGAACTCCTTTATTTTGTCAAGTTTCTAAGAGCTACTACGAACCATGTTGGATTTAGAGTTCCAAATTCATCTATCTATATAGGAGAGAGTAGAGGGAAACCTAAATATAAAAACTGCTAATGTAGACGAACGCTTCCAAATAGAAGAACAAAATTTGGTGAGTTAAGTGGAATTTGTGTACTGATCATTACCACCAAGTATCATCAAGATTGGGTGAAAAAATATTTGCTGGTGTTTGGGACACTCGTTAATTCTTAGAAGCTTGGCAACAACTCTCAATGAAAGTGCTTTTCCACAGTGTGTGCCTAGGGCTACTTGAAAAGGAAACAAACTATAGAGAAAAAACTGAGAACTCCTTTATATTGTCAAGTTTCAAAGAGCTACTAGGAACCATGTTGGATTTAGAGTTCCAAATTCATCTATCTATATAGGAGAGAGCAGAGGGAAAACTAAATATAAAAACAACTACTGTAGATGAACGCTTCAACCTAGAAGAACATAATTTGGTGAGCCAAGTGGGATTTGTGTACTGATCATTACCACCAAGTATCATCAAGATTGGGTGAAAAAATATTTGCTGCTATTTCGGAAACTCGTAAATTCTTATAAGCTTGACAACCCCTCTCAATGAAAGTGCTTTTACACAGTCTGTGCTTAGGGCTACTTAAAGAGGAAACAAACCATAGACACAAAACTGAGAACTCCTTTATTTTGTCAAGTTTCAAAGAGCTACTACGAACCATGTTGGATTTAGAGTTCCAAATTCATCTATCTATATAGGAGAGATCAGATGGAAATCTAAATATAAAAACTGCTACTGTAGACGAACGCTTCAACCTAGAAGAACAAAATTTGGTGAGCCAAGTGGGATTTGTGTACTGACCATTACAACCAAGTATCATCAAGATTGGGTGAAAGAATATTTGCTGTTATTTCGGAAACGCGTTAATTCTTAGAAGCTTGACAACCCCTCTAAATGAAAGTGCTTTTACACAGTCTGTGCTTAGGGCTACTTAAAGCGGAAACAAACCATAGAGACAAAACTGAGAACTCCTTTATTTTGTCAAGTTTCAAAGAGATACTACAAACCATGTTGGATTTAGAGTTCCAAATTCGTCTATCTATATAGGAGAGAGCAGAGGGAAACCTAAATATAAAAACTGCTACTGTAGACGAACGCTTCAAAATAGAAGAACAAAATTTGGTGAGCCAAGTGGGATTTGTGTACTGATCATTACCACCAAGTATCATCAAGATTGGGTGAAAAAATATTTGCTGGTATTTCGGAAACTCGTTAATTCTTAGAAGCTTGACAACCCCTCTCAATGAAAGTTCTTTTCCACAGTCTGTGCTTAGGGCTACTTGAAGAGGAAACAAACCATAGAGACATACTGAGAACTCCTTTATTTTGTCAAGTTTCAAAGAGCTACTACGAACCATGTTGGATTCAGTGTTCCAAATTCATCTATCTATATAGGAGAGAGCAGCTGGAAATCTAAATATAAAAACTGCTACTGCCGACGAACGCTTCAACCTAGAAGAACAATATTTGGTGAGCCAAGTGGGAATTTTGTACTGATCATTACCACCAAGTGTCATCAAGATTGGGTGAAAAAATATTTGCTGGTATTTCGGAAACTCGTTAATTCTTAGAAGCTTGACAACCCCTCTCATTGAAAGTGCTTTTACACAGTCTGTGCTTAGGGATACTTAAAGAGGAAACAAACCATAGAGACAAAACTGAGAACTCCTTTATTTTGTCAAGTTTCAAAGAGCTACTACAAACCATGTTGGATTTAGAGTTCCAAATTCATCTATCAATATAGGATTGAGCAGATGGAAATCTAAATATAAAAACTGCTACTGTAGACGAACGCTTCAAACTAGAAGAACAAAATTTGGTGAGCCAAGTGGGATTTGGGTACTGATCATTACCACCAAGTATCATCAAGATTGGGTGAAAAAATATTTGCAGTTATTTCGGAAACTCGTTAATTCTCAGAAGGTTGGTAACCCCTCTCAATGAAAGTGCTTTTCCACAGTCTGTGCCTAGGGCTACTCAAGAGGAAACAAACCATAGAGACAAAACTGAGAACTCCTTTATTTTGTCAAGTTTCAAAGAGCTACTACAAACCATGTTGGATATAGAGTTCCAAATTCATCTATCTATATAGGAGAGAACAGAAGGAAACCTAATAATAAAAAGTGCTACTGTACACGAACGGTTCAACCTAGAAGAAGAAAATTTTGTGAGCCAAGTGGGATTTGTGTACTGATCATTACCACCAAGTATCATCAAGATTGCGTAAAAAAATATTTGCTGGTATTTCGGAAACTCGTTAATTCTTAGAAGCTTGCCAACCCCTCTCGATGAAAGTGCTTTTCCACAGTCTGTGCATAGGGCTACTTAAAGAGGAAACAAACCATAGAGACAAAACTGAGAACTCCTTTATTTTGTCAAGTTTCAAAGAGCTACTACAAACCATGTTGGATTTAGAGTTTAAATTCATCTATCTATATAGGAGAGAACAGAAGGAAACTTAAATATAAAAACTGCTACTGTACACGAACGCTTCAACCTAGAAGAACAAAATTTGGTGAGCCAAGTGCGATTTGTGTACTGATCATTACCACCAAGTATCATCAAGATTGCGTAAAAAAATATTTGCTGGTATTTCGGAAACTCGTTAATTCTTAGAAACTTGGCAACGCCTCTCGAAGAAAGTGCTGTTCCACAGTGTGTGCCTAGGGCTACTTGAAGAGGAAACAAACCATAGAGACAAAACTGAGAACTCCTTTATTTTGTCAAGTTTCAAAGAGCTACTACGAACCATGTGGGATTTAGAGTTCCAAATTCATCTATCTATATAGGAGAGAACAGAAGGAAACCTAAATATAAAAACTGCTACTGTACACGAACGCTTCAACCTAGAAGAACAAAATTTCGTGAGCCAAGTGGGATTTGTGTACTAATCATTACCACCAAGTATCACCAAGATCGGGTGAAAAAATATTTGCTGGTATTTCAGGAAGTCGTTAATTCTTAGAAGCTTGGCAACACCTCTCAATGAAAGTGCTTTTACACAGTCTGTGCTGAGGGCTACTTGAAGAGGAAACAATCCATAGAGGCAAAACTGAGAACTCCTTTATTTTGTAAAGTTTCAAAGAGCTACTACAAACCATGTTGGATTTAGAGTTCCACATTCATCTATCTATATAGGAGAGAACAGAGGGAAAACTAAATATAAGAACTACTACTGTAGATGAACGCTTCAACCTAGAAGAACAAAATTTGGTGAGACAAGTGGGATTTGTGTACTGATCATTACCACCAAGTATCATCAAGATTGGGTGAAAAATATTTGCTGGTATTTGGGAAAATCTTTAATTCTTAGAAGCTTGGCAACCCCTCTCAATGAAAGTGATTTTACACAGTCTGTGCTTAGGGCTACTTAAAGCGGAAACAAACCATAGAGACAAAACTGAGAACTCCTTTATTTTGTCAAGTTTCAAAGAGATACTACAAACCATGTTGGATTTAGAGTTCCAAATTCGTCTATCTATATAGGAGAGAGCAGAGGGAAACCTAAATATAAAAACTGCTACTGTAGACGAACGCTTCAAAATAGAAGAACAAAATTTGGTGAGCCAAGTGGGATTTGTGTACTGATCATTACCACCAAGTATCATCAAGATTGGGTGAAAAAATATTTGCTGGTATTTCGGAAACTCGTTAATTCTTAGAAGCTTGACAACCCCTCTCAATGAAAGTTCTTTTCCACAGTCTGTGCTTAGGGCTACTTGAAGAGGAAACAAACCATAGAGACATACTGAGAACTCCTTTATTTTGTCAAGTTTCAAAGAGCTACTACGAACCATGTTGGATTCAGTGTTCCAAATTCATCTATCTATATAGGAGAGAGCAGCTGGAAATCTAAATATAAAAACTGCTACTGCCGACGAACGCTTCAACCTAGAAGAACAAAATTTGGTGAGCCAAATGGGATTTGTGTACTGATCATTACCACCAAGTATCATCAAGATTGGGTGAAAAAATATTTGCAGGTATTTCGGAAACTCGTTAATTCTTAGAAGGTTGGCAACCCCTCTCAATGAAAGTGCTTTTCCACACTCTGTGCCTAGGGCTACTTGAAGAGGAAACAAACCATAGAGACAAAACTGAGAACTCTGTATTTTGTCAAGTTTCAAAGAGCTACTCCAAACCATGTTGGATTTAGAGTTCCAAATTCATCTATCTATATAGGAGAGAACAGAGGGAAACCTAAATATAAAAATTGCTTCTGTAGACGAACGCTTCAACCTAGAAGAACAATATTTGGTGAGCCAAGTGGGAATTTTGTACTGATCATTACCACCAAGTGTCATCAAGATTGGGTGAAAAAGTATTTGCTGGTATTTCGGAAACTCGTTAATTCTTAGAAGCTTGACAACCCCTCTCATTGAAAGTGCTTTTACACAGTCTGTGCTTAGGGATACTTAAAGAGGAAACAAACCATAGAGACAAAACTGAGAACTCCTTTATTTTGTCAAGTTTCAAAGAGCTACTACAAACCATGTTGGATTTAGAGTTCCAAATTCATCTATCAATATAGGATTGAGCAGATGGAAATCTAAATATAAAAACTGCTACTGTAGACGAACGCTTCAACCTAGAAGAACAAAATTTGGTGAGCCAAGTGGGATTTGGGTACTGATCATTACCACCAAGTATCATCAAGATTGGGTGAAAAAATATTTGCAGTTATTTCGGAAACTCGTTAATTCTCAGAAGGTTGGTAACCCCTCTCAATGAAAGTGCTTTTCCACAGTCTGTGCCTAGGGCTACTCAAGAGGAAACAAACCATAGAGAAAAAACTGAGAACTCCTTTATTTTGTCAAGTTTCAAAGAGCTACTACAAACCATGTTGGATATAGAGTTCCAAATTCATCTATCTATATAGGAGAGAACAGAAGGAAACCTAATAATAAAAAGTGCTACTGTACACGAACGGTTCAACCTAGAAGAAGAAAATTTTGTGAGCCAAGTGGGATTTGTGTACTGATCATTACCACCAAGTATCATCAAGATTGCGTAAAAAAATATTTGCTGGTATTTCGGAAACTCGTTAATTCTTAGAAGCTTGCCAACCCCTCTCGATGAAAGTGCTTTTCCACAGTCTGTGCATAGGGCTACTTAAAGAGGAAACAAACCATAGAGACAAAACTGAGAACTCCTTTATTTTGTCAAGTTTCAAAGAGCTACTACAAACCATGTTGGATTTAGAGTTTAAATTCATCTATCTATATAGGAGAGAACAGAAGGAAACTTAAATATAAAAACTGCTACTGTACACGAACGCTTCAACCTAGAAGAACAAAATTTGGTGAGCCAAGTGCGATTTGTGTACTGATCATTACCACCAAGTATCATCAAGATTGCGGAAAAAAATATTTGCTGGTATTTCGGAAACTCGTTAATTCTTAGAAACTTGGCAACGCCTCTCGAAGAAAGTGCTGTTCCACAGTCTGTGCCTAGGGCTACTTGAAGAGGAAACAAACCATAGAGACAAAACTGAGAACTCCTTTATTTTGTCAAGTTTCAAAGAGCTACTACGAACCATGTGGGATTTAGAGTTCCAAATTCATCTATCTATATAGGAGAGAACAGAAGGAAACCTAAATATAAAAACTGCTACTGTACACGAACGCTTCAACCTAGAAGAACAAAATTTCGTGAGCCAAGTGGGATTTGTGTACTAATCATTACCACCAAGTATCACCAAGATCGGGTGAAAAAATATTTGCTGGTATTTCGGGAAGTCGTTAATTCTTAGAAGCTTGGCAACACCTCTCAATGAAAGTGCTTTTACACAGTCTGTGCTGAGGGCTACTTGAAGAGGAAACAAACCATAGAGGCAAAACTGAGAACTCCTTTATTTTGTAAAGTTTCAAAGAGCTACTACAAACCATGTTGGATTTAGAGTTCCACATTCATCTATCTATATAGGAGAGAACAGAGGGAAAACTAAATATAAGAACTACTACTGTAGATGAACGCTTCAACCTAGAAGAACAAAATTTGGTGAGACAAGTGGGATTTGTGTACTGATCATTACCACCAAGTATCATCAAGATTGGGTGAAAAATATTTGCTGGTATTTGGGAAAATCTTTAATTCTTAGAAGCTTGGCAACCCCTCTCAATGAAAGTGATTTTACACAGTCTGTGCTTAGGGCTACTTAAAGCGGAAACAAACCATAGAGACAAAACTGAGAACTCCTTTATTTTGTCAAGTTTCAAAGAGATACTACAAACCATGTTGGATTTAGAGTTCCAAATTCGTCTATCTATATAGGAGAGAGCAGAGGGAAACCTAAATATAAAAACTGCTACTGTAGACGAACGCTTCAAAATAGAAGAACAAAATTTGGTGAGCCAAGTGGGATTTGTGTACTGATCATTACCACCAAGTATCATCAAGATTGGGTGAAAAAATATTTGCTGGTATTTCGGAAACTCGTTAATTCTTAGAAGCTTGACAACCCCTCTCAATGAAAGTTCTTTTCCACAGTCTGTGCTTAGGGCTACTTGAAGAGGAAACAAACCATAGAGACATACTGAGAACTCCTATATTTTGTCAAGTTTCAAAGAGCTACTACGAACCATGTTGGATTTAGTGTTCCAAATTCATCTATCTATATAGGAGAGATCAGAGGGAATCCTAAATATGAAAACTGCTACTGTAGACGAACGCTTCAACCTAGAAGAACAAAATTTGGTGAGCCAAGTGGGATTTGTGAACTGATCATTACCACCAAGGATCATCAAGATTGGGTGAAAAAATATTTGCTGGAATATCGGAAACTCGTTAATTCTTTGAAGCTTGGCAGCCCCTCACGATGAAAGTGCTTTTCCACAGTCTGTGCCTAGGGCTACTTGAAAAGGAAAAAAACCATAGAGAAAAAACTGAGAACTCCTTTATATTGTCAAGTTTCCAACAGCAACTACGAACCATGTTGAATTTAGAGTTCCAAATTCATCTATCGATATAGGAGAGAACAGAGGGAAACCTAAATATAAAAACTGCTACTGTAGACGAACGCTTCAACCTAGAAGAACATAATTTGGTGAGACAAGTGGGATTTGTGTACTGATCATTACCAACATGTATCATCAAGATTGGGTGAAAAATATTTGCTGGTGTTTGGGACACTCGTTAATTCTTAGAAGCTTGGCAACCCCTCTCGATGAAAGTGCTTTTCCACAGTCTGTGCCTAGGGCTATGAAGAGGAAACAAACCTTAGAGACAAAACTGAGAACTCCTTTATATTGTCAGGTTTCCAAGAGCTACTACGAACCATGTTGGATTTAGAGTTCCAAATTCATCTATCTATATAGGAGAGAACAGAGGAAAACCTAAATATAAAAACTGCTACTGTAGACGAACGCTTCAAAATAGAAGAACAAAATTTGGTGAGTTAAGTGGAATTTGTGTACTGATCATTACCACCAAGTATCATCAAGATTGGGTGAAAAAATATTTGCTGGTGTTTGGGACACTCGTTAATTCTTAGAAGCTTGGCAACAACTCTCAATGAAAGTGCTTTTCCACAGTGTGTGCCTAGGGCTACTTGAAGAGAAAACAAACCATAGAGACAAAACTGAGAACTCCTTTATTTTGTCAAGTTTCAAAGAGCTACTAGGAACCATGTTGGATTTAGAGTTCCAAATTCATCTATCTATATAGGAGAGAGCAGAGGGAAAACTAAATGTAAAAACAACTACTGTAGATGAACGCTTCAACCTAGAAGAACAAAATTTGGTGAGCCAAGTGGAATTTGTGTACTGATCATTACCACCAAGTATCATCAAGATTGGGTGAAAAAATATTTGCTGCTATTTCGGAAACTCGTTAATTCTTAGAAGCTTGGCAACCCCTCTCAATGAAAGTGCTTTTAAACAATCTGTGCTGAAGGCTACTTGAAGAGGAAACAAACCATAGAGACAAAACTGAGAACTCCTTTATTTTGTAAAGTTTCAAAGAGCTACTACAAACCATGTTGGATTTAGTGTTCCAACTTCATCTATCTATATATGGGAGAACAGTGGGAAAACAAAATATAAAAACTGCTACTGTAGATGAACGCTTCAACCTAGAAGAACAAAATTTGGTGAGCCAAGTGGGATTTGTGTCCTGATCATTACCACCAAGTATCATCAAGATTGGGTGAAAAATATTTGCTGGTATTTGGGAAACTCGTTAATTCTTAGAAGCTTGGCAACCCCTCTCAATGAAATTGCTTTTCCAAGTCTGTGCCTAGGGCTACTTGAAGAGGAAACAAACCATAGAGACAAAACTGAGAACTCCTTTATTTTTTCAAGTTTCAAAGAGCTACGACGAACCATGTTTAATTTAGAGTTCCAAATTCATCTATCTATATAGGAGAGAGCAGAGGAAACCTAAATATAAAAACTGCTATTTTAGACGAACGCTTCAACCTAGAAGAACAAAATTTGGTGAGCCAAGTGGGATTTGTGTACTATTCATTACCACCAAGTATCATCAAGATCGGGTGAAAAAATATTTGCTGGTATTTCGGAAAATAGTTAATTCTTAGAAGCTTGGCAACACCTCTCGATGAAAGTGCTTTTCCACAGTCTGTGCTGAGGGCTACTTGAAGGGGAAACAAACCATGGAGACAAAACTAAGACCTCCTTTATTTTGTAAAGTTTCAAAGAGCTACTACAAACCATGTTGGATTTAGAGTTCCAAATTCATCTATCTATATAGGAGAGAGCAGCTGGAAATCTAAATATAAAAACTGCTACTGTAGACGAACGCTTCAACCTAGAAGAACAAAATTTGGTGAGCCAAGTGGGATTTGTGTACTGATCATTACCACCAAGTATCATCAAGATTGGGTGAAAGAATATTTGCTGTTATTTCGGAAACGCATTAATTCTTAGAAGCTTGACAACCCCTCTAAATGAAAGTGCTTTTACACAGTCTGTGCTTAGGGCTATTTAAAGAGGAAACAAACCATAGAGACAAAACTGAGAACTCCTTTATTTTGTCAAGTTTCAAAGAGCTACTACAAACCATGTTGGATTTAGAGTTCCAAATTAATCTATCTATATAGGAGAGAGCAGCTGGAAATCTAAATATAAAAACTGCTACTGCCGACGAACGCTTCAACCTAGAAGAACAAAATTTGGTGAGCCAACTGGGATTTGGGTACTGATCATTACCACCAAGTATCATCAAGATTGGGTGAAAAAATATTTGCAGTTATTTCGGAAACTCGTTAATTCTTAGAAGGTTGGTAACCCCTCTCAATGAAAGTGCTTTTCCACAGTCTGTGCCTAGGGCTACTCAAGAGGAAACAAACCATAGAGACAAAACTGAGAACTCCTTTATTTTGTCAAGTTTCAAAGAGCTACTACAAACCATGTTGGATATAGAGTTCCAAATTCATCTATCTATATAGGAGAGAACAGAAGGAAACCTAATAATAAAAAGTGCTACTGTAGATGAACGCTTCAACCTCTACCTAGAAGAACAAAATTTCGTGAGCCAAGTTGGATTTGTGTACTGATCATTACCACCAAGTATCATTAAGATTGGGTGAAAAATATTTGCAGGTATTTCGGAAACTCGTTAATTCTTAGAAGGTTGGCAACCCCTCTCAATGAAAGTGCTTTTCCACAGTCTGTGCCTAGGGATACTTGAAGAGGAAACAAACCATAGAGACAAAACTGAGAACTCCTTTATTTTGTGAAGTTTCAAAGAGCTACTCCAAACCATGTTGGATTTAGAGTTCCAAATTCATCTATCTATATAGGAGAGAACAGAAGGAAACCTAAATATAAAAACTGCTACTGTACACGAACGCTTCAACCTCTACCTAGAAGAACAAAATTTCGTGAGCCAAGTTGGATTTGTGTACTGATCATTACCACCAAGTATCTTCAAGATTGGATGAAAAATATTTGCTGGTATTTGGGAAAATCGTTAATTCTTAGAAACTTGGCAACCCCTCTCAATGAAAGTGCTTTTACACAGTCTGTGCTTAGGGCTACTTAAAGAGGAAACAAACCATAGAGACAAAACTGAGAACTCCTTTATTTTGTCAAGTTTCAAAGAGCTACTACAAACCATGTTGGATTTAGAGTTCCAAATTCATCTATCTATATAGGAGAGAGCAGATGGAAATCTAAATAGAAAAACTGCTACTGTAGACGAACGCTTCAACCTAGAAGAACAACATTTGGTGAGCCAAGTGGGATTTGTGTACTGATCATTACCACCAAGTATCATTAAGATTGGGTGAAAAATATTTGCAGGTATTTCGGAAACTCGTTAATTCTTAGAAGGTTGGCAACCCCTCTCAATGAAAGTGCTTTTCCACAGTCTGTGCCTAGGGCTACTTGAAGAGGAAACAAACCATAGAGACAAAACTGAGAACTCCTTTATTTTGTCAAGTTTCAAAGAGCTACTCCAAACCATGTTGGATTTAGAGTTCCAAATTCATCTATCTATATAGGAGAGAACAGAAGGAAACCTAAATATAAAAACTGCTACTGTACACGAACGCTTCAACCTAGAAGAACAAAATTTGGTGAGCCAAGTGGGATTTGTGTATTGATCATTACCACCAAGTATCATCAAGATTGCGTAAAAAAATATTTGCTGGTATTTCGGAAACTCGTTAATTCTTAGAAACTTGGCAACGCCTCTCGATGAAAGTGCTGTTCCACAGTCTGTGCCTAGGGCTACTTGAAGAGGAAACAAACCATAGAGACAAAACTGAGAACTCCTTTATTTTGTCAAGTTTCAAAGAGCTACTACGAACCATGTGGGATTTAGAGTTCCAAATTCATCTATCTATATAGGAGAGAACAGAAGGAAACCTAAATATAAAAACTGCTACTGTACACGAACGCTTCAACCTAGAAGAACAAAATTTCGTGAGCCAAGTGGGATTTGTGTACTAATCATTACCACCAAGTATCATCAAGATCGGGTGAAAAAATATTTGCTGGTATTTCGGGAAGTCGTTAATTCTTAGAAGCTTGGCAACACCTCTCAATGAAAGTGCTTTTACACAGTCTGTGCTGAGGGCTACTTGAAGAGGAAACAAACCATAGAGGCAAAACTGAGAACTCCTTTATTTTGTAAAGAATCAAAGAGCTACTACAAACCATGTTGGATTTAGAGTTCCACATTCATCTATCTATATAGGAGAGAACAGAGGGAAAACTAAATATAAAAACTACTACTGTAGATGAACGCTTCAAACTAGAAGAACAAAATTTGGTGAGCCAAGTGGGATTTGTGTACTGATCATTACCACCAAGTATCATCAAGATTGGGTGAAAAATATTTGCTGGTATTTGGGAAAATATTTAATTCTTAGAAGCTTGGCAACCCCTCTCAATGAAAGTGATTTTACACAGTCTGTGCTTAGGGCTACTTAAAGCGGAAACAAACCATAGAGACAAAACTGAGAACTCCTTTGTTTTGTCAAGTTTCAAAGAGATACTACAAAGCATGTTGGATTTAGAGTTCCAAATTCATCTATCTATATAGGAGAGAGCAGAGGGAAACCTAAATATAAAAACTGCTACTGTAGACGAACGCTTCAACCTAGAAGAAGAAAATTTGGTGAGCCAAGTGGGATTTGTGTACTGATCATTACCACCAAGTATCATCAAGATTGGGTGAAAAAATATTTGCTGCTATTTCGGAAACTCGTTAATTCTTAGAAGCTTGGCAACCCCTCTCAATGAAAGTGCTTTTAAACAATCTGTGCTGAAGGCTACTTGAAGAGGAAACAAACCATAGAGACAAAACTGAGAACTCCTTTATTTTGTAAAGTTTCAAAGAGCTACTACAAACCATGTTGGATTTAGTGTTCCAACTTCATCTATCTATATATGGGAGAACAGTGGGAAAACAAAATATAAAAACTGCTACTGTAGATGAACGCTTCAACCTAGAAGAACAAAATTTGGTGAGCCAAGTGGGATTTGTGTCCTGATCATTACCACCAAGTATCATCAAGATTGGGTGAAAAATATTTGCTGGTATTTGGGAAACTCGTTAATTCTTAGAAGCTTGGCAACCCCTCTCAATGAAATTGCTTTTCCAAGTCTGTGCCTAGGGCTACTTGAAGAGGAAACAAACCATAGAGACAAAACTGAGAACTCCTTTATTTTTTCAAGTTTCAAAGAGCTACGACGAACCATGTTTAATTTAGAGTTCCAAATTCATCTATCTATATAGGAGAGAGCAGAGGAAACCTAAATATAAAAACTGCTATTTTAGACGAACGCTTCAACCTAGAAGAACAAAATTTGGTGAGCCAAGTGGGATTTGTGTACTATTCATTACCACCAAGTATCATCAAGATCGGGTGAAAAAATATTTGCTGGTATTTCGGAAAATAGTTAATTCTTAGAAGCTTGGCAACACCTCTCGATGAAAGTGCTTTTCCACAGTCTGTGCTGAGGGCTACTTGAAGGGGAAACAAACCAAGGAGACAAAACTAAGACCTCCTTTATTTTGTAAAGTTTCAAAGAGCTACTACAAACCATGTTGGATTTAGAGTTCCAAATTCATCTATCTATATAGGAGAGAGCAGCTGGAAATCTAAATATAAAAACTGCTACTGTAGACGAACGCTTCAACCTAGAAGAACAAAATTTGGTGAGCCAAGTGGGATTTGTGTACTGATCATTACCACCAAGTATCATCAAGATTGGGTGAAAGAATATTTGCTGTTATTTCGGAAACGCATTAATTCTTAGAAGCTTGACAACCCCTCTAAATGAAAGTGCTTTTACACAGTCTGTGCTTAGGGCTATTTAAAGAGGAAACAAACCATAGAGACAAAACTGAGAACTCCTTTATTTTGTCAAGTTTCAAAGAGCTACTACAAACCATGTTGGATTTAGAGTTCCAAATTAATCTATCTATATAGGAGAGAGCAGCTGGAAATCTAAATATAAAAACTGCTACTGCCGACGAACGCTTCAACCTAGAAGAACAAAATTTGGTGAGCCAAGTGGGATTTGGGTACTGATCATTACCACCAAGTGTCATCAAGATTGGGTGAAAAAATATTTGCAGTTATTTCGGAAACTCGTTAATTCTTAGAAGGTTGGTAACCCCTCTCAATGAAAGTGCTTTTCCACAGTCTGTGCCTAGGGCTACTCAAGAGGAAACAAACCATAGAGACAAAACTGAGAACTCCTTTATTTTGTCAAGTTTCAAAGAGCTACTACAAACCATGTTGGATATAGAGTTCCAAATTCATCTATCTATATAGGAGAGAACAGAAGGAAACCTAATAATAAAAAGTGCTACTGTAGATGAACGCTTCAACCTCTACCTAGAAGAACAAAATTTCGTGAGCCAAGTTGGATTTGTGTACTGATCATTACCACCAAGTATCATTAAGATTGGGTGAAAAATATTTGCAGGTATTTCGGAAACTCGTTAATTCTTAGAAGGTTGGCAACCCCTCTCAATGAAAGTGCTTTTCCACAGTCTGTGCCTAGGGCTACTTGAAGAGGAAACAAACCATAGAGACAAAACTGAGAACTCCTTTATTTTGTGAAGTTTCAAAGAGCTACTCCAAACCATGTTGGATTTAGAGTTCCAAATTCATCTATCTATATAGGAGAGAACAGAAGGAAACCTAAATATAAAAACTGCTACTGTACACGAACGCTTCAACCTCTACCTAGAAGAACAAAATTTCGTGAGCCAAGTTGGATTTGTGTACTGATCATTACCACCAAGTATCATCAAGATTGGATGAAAAATATTTGCTGGTATTTGGGAAAATCCTTAATTCTTAGAAACTTGGCAACCCCTCTCAATGAAAGTGCTTTTACACAGTCTGTGCTTAGGGCTACTTAAAGAGGAAACAAACCATAGAGACAAAACTGAGAACTCCTTTATTTTTCAAGTTTCAAAGAGCTACTACAAACCATGTTGGATTTAGAGTTCCAAATTCATCTATCTATATAGGAGAGAGCAGATGGAAATCTAAATAGAAAAACTGCTACTGTAGACGAACGCTTCAACCTAGAAGAACAACATTTGGTGAGCCAAGTGGGATTTGTGTACTGATCATTACCACCAAGTATCATTAAGATTGGGTGAAAAATATTTGCAGGTATTTCGGAAACTCGTTAATTCTTAGAAGGTTGGCAACCCCTCTCAATGAAAGTGCTTTTCCACAGTCTGTGCCTAGGGCTACTTGAAGAGGAAACAAACCATAGAGACAAAACTGAGAACTCCTTTATTTTGTCAAGTTTCAAAGAGCTACTCCAAACCATGTTGGATTTAGAGTTCCAAATTCATCTATCTATATAGGAGAGAACAGAAGGAAAACTAAATATAAAAACTGCTACTGTACACGAACGCTTCAACCTAGAAGAACAAAATTTGGTGAGCCAAGTGGGATTTGTGTATTGATCATTACCACCAAGTATCATCAAGATTGCGTAAAAAAATATTTGCTGGTATTTCGGAAACTCGTTAATTCTTAGAAACTTGGCAACGCCTCTCGATGAAAGTGCTGTTCCACAGTCTGTGCCTAGGGCTACTTGAAGAGGAAACAAACCATAGAGACAAAACTGAGAACTCCTTTATTTTGTCAAGTTTCAAAGAGCTACTACGAACCATGTGGGATTTAGAGTTCCAAATTCATCTATCTATATAGGAGAGAACAGAAGGAAACCTAAATATAAAAACTGCTACTGTACACGAACGCTTCAACCTAGAAGAACAAAATTTCGTGAGCCAAGTGGGATTTGTGTACTAATCATTACCACCAAGTATCATCAAGATCGGGTGAAAAATATTTGCTGGTATTTCGGGAAGTCGTTAATTCTTAGAAGCTTGGCAACACCTCTCAATGAAAGTGCTTTTACACAGTCTGTGCTGAGGGCTACTTGAAGAGGAAACAAACCATAGAGGCAAAACTGAGAACTCCTTTATTTTGTAAAGAATCAAAGAGCTACTACAAACCATGTTGGATTTAGAGTTCCACATTCATCTATCTATATAGGAGAGAACAGAGGGAAAACTAAATATAAAAACTACTACTGTAGATGAACGCTTCAAACTAGAAGAACAAAATTTGGTGAGCCAAGTGGGATTTGTGTACTGATCATTACCACCAAGTATCATCAAGATTGGGTGAAAAATATTTGCTGGTATTTGGGAAAATATTTAATTCTTAGAAGCTTGGCAACCCCTCTCAATGAAAGTGATTTTACACAGTCTGTGCTTAGGGCTACTTAAAGCGGAAACAAACCATAGAGACAAAACTGAGAACTCCTTTGTTTTGTCAAGTTTCAAAGAGATACTACAAAGCATGTTGGATTTAGAGTTCCAAATTCATCTATCTATATAGGAGAGAGCAGAGGGAAACCTAAATACAAAAACTGCTACTGTAGACGAACGCTTCAACCTAGAAGAACAAAATTTGGTGAGCCAAGTGGGATTTGTGTACTGATCATTACCACCAAGTATCATCAAGATTGGGTGAAAAAATATTTGCTGGTATTTCGGAAACTCGTTAATTCTTAGAAGCTTGACAACCCCTCTCAATGAAAGTGCTTTTCCACAGTCTGTGCTTAGGGCTACTTGAAGAGGAAACAAACCATAGAGACATACTGAGAACTCCTTTATTTTGTCAAGTTTCAAAGAGCTACTACGAAAAATGTTGGATTTAGTGTTCCAAATTCATCTATCTATATAGGAGAGATCAAGGGAATCCTAAATATGAAAACTGCTTCTGTAGACGAACGCTTTTACCTAGAAAAACAAAATTTGGTGAGCCAAGTGGGATTTGTGTACTGATCATTACCACCAAGTATCATCAAGATTGGGTGAAAAAATATTTGCTGGTATTTCGGAAACTCGTTAATTCTTAGAAGCTTGACAACCCCTCTCAATGAAAGTGCTTTTACACAGTGTGTGCTTAGGGCTACATAAAGAGGAAACAAACCATAGAGACAAAACTGAGAACTCCTTTATTTTGTCAAGTTTCAAAGAGCTACTACAAACCATGTTGGATTTAGAGTTCCAAATTCATCTATCTATATAGGAGAGAACAGAAGGAAACTTAAATATAAAAACTGCTAGTGTACACGAACGCTTCAACCTAGAAGAACAAAATTTGGTGAGCCAAGTGGGATTTGTGTACTGATCATTACCACCAAGTATCATCAAGATTGCGTAAAAAAATACTTGCTGGTATTTCGGAAACTCGTTAATTCTTAGAAACTTGGCAACGCCTCTTGATGAAAGTGCTGTTCCACAGTCTGTGCCTAGGGCTACTTGAAGAGGAAACAAACCATAGAGACAAAACTGAGAACTCCTTTATTTTGTCAAGTTTCAAAGAGCTACTACGAACCATGTGGGATTTAGAGTTCCAAATTCATCTATCTATATAGGAGAGAACAGAAGGAAACCTAAATATAAAAACTGATACTGTACACGAACGCTTCAACCTAGAAGAACAAAATTTCGTGAGCCAAGTGGGATTTGTGTACTAATCATTACCACCAAGTATCATCAAGTACGGGTGAAAAAATATTTGCTGGTATTTCGGGAAGTCGTTAATTCTTAGAAGCTTGGCAACACCTCTCAATGAAAGTGCTTTTACACAGTCTGTGCTGAGGGCTACTTGAAGAGAAAACAAATCATAGAGGCAAAACTGAGAACTCCTTTATTTTGTAAAGTTTCAAAGAGCTACTACAAACCATGTTGGATTTAGAGTTCCACATTCATCTATCTATATAGGAGAGAACAGAGGGAAAACTAAATATAAAAACTACTATTGTAGATGAACGCTTCAACCTAGAAGAGCAAAATTTGGTGAGCCAAGTGGGATTTGTGTACTGATCATTACCACCAAGTATCATCAAGATTGGGTGAAAAACATTTGCTGGTATTTGGGAAAATCTTTAATTCTTAGAAGCTTGGCAACCCCTCTCAATGAAAGTGATTTTACACAGTCTGTGCTTAGGGCTACTTAAAGCGGAAACAAACCATAGAGACAAAACTGAGAACTCCTTTATTTTGTCAAGTTTCAAAGAGATACTTCAAACCATGTTGGATTTAGAGTTCCAAATTCATCTATCTATATAGGAGAGAGCAGAGGGAAACCTAAATATAAAAACTGCTACTGTAGACGAACGCTTCAACCTAGAAGAACAAAATTTGGTGAGCCAAGTGGGATTTGTGTACTGATCATTACCACCAAGTATCATCAAGATTGGGTGAAAAAATATTTGCTGGTATTTCGGAAACTCGTTAATTCTTAGAAGCTTGACAACCCCTCTCAATGAAAGTGCTTTTCCACAGTCTGTGCTTAGGGCTAGTTAAAGAGGAAACAAACCATAGAGACAAAACTGCGAACTCCTTTTTTTTGTCAAGTTTCAAAGAGCTACTACGAACCATGTTGGATTTAGTGTTCCAAATTTATCTATCTATATAGGAGAGATCAGAGGGAATCCTAAATATGAAAACTGCTTCTGTAGACGAACGCTTCAACATAGAAAAACAAAATTTGGTGAGCCAAGTGGGATTTGTGTACTGATCATTACCACCAAGTATCATCAAGATTGGGTGAAAAAATATTTGCTGGTATTTCAGAAACGCGTTAATTCTTAGAAGCTTGACAACCCCTCTCAATGAAAGTGCTTTTACACAGTCTGTGCTTAGGGCTAGTTAAAGAGGAAACAAACCATAGAGACAAAACTGCGAACTCCTTTTTTTTGTCAAGTTTCAAAGAGGTACTACAAACCATGTTGGATTTAGAGTTCCAAATTCATCTATCTATATAGGATTGAGCAGATGAAAATCTAAATATAAAAACTGCTACTGTAGACGAACGCTTCAACCTAGAAGAACAAAATTTCGTGAGCCAAGTGGGATTTGTGTACTGATCATTACCACCAAGTATCATCAAGATTGGTTGAAAAAATATTTGCAGTTATTTCGGAAACTCGTTAATTCTTAGAAGGTATGCAACCCCTCTCAATGAAAGTGCTTTTCCACAGTCTGTGCGTAGGGCTACTTGAAGAGGAAACAAACCATAGAGACAAAACTGAGAACTCCCTTATTTTGTCAAGTTTCAAAGAGCTTCTACAAACCATGTTGGATTTAGAGTTCCAAATTCATCTATCTATATAGGAGAGAACAGAAGGAAACCTAATAATAAAAAGTGCTACTGTACACGAACGCTTCAACCGAGAAGAACAAAATTTCATGAGCCAAGTGGGATTTGTGTACTAATCATTACCACCAAGTATCATCAAGATCGGGTGAAAAATATTTGCTGGTATTTCGGAAACTCGTTAATTCTTAGAAGGTTGGCAACCCCTCTCAATGAAAGTGCTTTTCCACAGTCTGTGCCTAGGGCTACTTGAAGAGGAAACAAACCATAGAGACAAAACTGAGAACTCCTTTATTTTGTCAAGTTTCAAAGAGCTACTACAAACCATGTTGGATTTAGAGTTCCAAATTCATCTATCTATATAGGAGAGAGCAGAGGGAATCCTAAATTAAAAACTGCTACTGTAGACGAACGCTCCAACCTAGAAGAACAAAATTTGTTTATCCAAGTGGGATTTGTGTACTAATCATTACCACCAAGTGTCATCAAGATTGGGTGAAAAAATATTTGCTGGTATTTCGGAAACTCGTTAATTCTTAGAAGGTTGTCATCCCCTATCAATGAAAGTGCTTTTACACAGTCTGTGCCTAGGGCTACTTGAAGAGGAAACAAACCATAGAGACAAATCTGAGTACTCCTTTATTTTGTCAAGTTTCAAAGATCTACTACAAACCATGTTGGATTTAGAGTTCCACATTCATCTATCTATATAGGAGAGAACAGAAGGAAACCTAAATAAAAAACTGCTACTGTACACGAACGCTTCAACCTAGAAGAACAAAATTTCCTAAGCCAAGTGGGATTTGTGTACTAATCATTACCACCAAGTATCGTCAAGTTCGGGTGAAAAAATATTTGCTGGTATTTCGGGAAGTCGTTAATTCTTAGAAGGTGGGCAACCCCTCTCAATGAAAGTGCTTTTCAACAGTCTGTGCTGAGGGCAACTTGAAGAGGAAACAAACCATAATGACAAAACTGGGAATTCCTTTATTTTGTAAAGTTTCAAAGAGCTACTACAAACCATGTTGGATTTAGAGTTCCACATTCATCTATCTATATAGGAGAGAACAGAGGGAAAACTAAATATAAAAACTGCTACTGTAGACGAACGCTTCAACCTAGAAGAACAAAATTTGGTGAGCCAAGTGGGATTTGTGTACTGATCATTACCACCAAGTATCATCAAGATTGGGTGAAAAATATTTGCTGGTATTTGGGAAAATCGTTAATTCTTAGAAGCTTGGCAACCCCTCTCAATGAAAGTGCTTTTACACAGTCTGTGCTTAGGGCTACTTAAAGCGGAAACAAACCATAGAGACAAAACTGAGAACTCCTTTATTTTGTCAAGTTTCAAAGAGGTACTACAAACCATGTTGGATTTAGAGTTCCAAATTCATCTATATATATAGGAGAGAGCAGAGGAAAACCTAAATATAAAAACTGCTACTGTAGACGAACGCTTCATCCTAGAAGAACAAAATTTGGTGAGCCAAGTGGGATTTGTGTACTGATCATTACCACAAAGTATCATCAAGATTGGGTGAAAAAATATTTGCTGGTATTTCGGAAACGCCTTACTTCTTAGAAGCTTGAGAACCCCTTTCAATGAAAGTGCTTTTACACAGTCTGTGCTTAGGGCTACTTAAAGAGGAAACAAACCATAGAGACAAAACTGAGAACTCCTTTATTTTGTCAAGTTTCAAAGAGCTACTACAAACCATGTTGGATTTAGAGTTCCAAATTCATCTATCTATATAGGATTGAGCAGATGGAAATCCTAATATAAAAACTGCTACTGTAGACGAACGCTTCAACCTAGAAGAACAACATTTGGTGAGCCAAGTGGGATTTGTGTACTGATCATTACCACCAAGTATCATCAGGATTGGGTGAAAAAATATTTGCAGGTATTTCGGAAACTCGTTAATTCTTAGAAGGTTGGCAACCCCTCTCAATGAAAGTGCTTTTCCACAGTCTGTGCCTAGGGCTACTTGAAGAGGAAACAAACCATAGAGACAAAACTGAGAACTCCTTTATTTTGTCAAGTTTCAAAGAGCTACTACAAAGCATGTTGGATTTAGAGTTCCAAATTCATCTATCTATATAGGAGGGAACAGAAGGAAACCTAATAATAAAAAGTGCTACTGTACACGAACGCTTCAACCGAGAAGAACAAAATTTCGTGAGCCAAGTGGGATTTGTGTACTAATCATTACCACCAAGTATCATCAAGATCGGGTGAAAAAATATTTGCTGGTATTTCGGAAACTCGTTAATTCTTAGAAGCTTGGCAACCCCTCCCAATGAAAGTGCTTTTCCACAGTCTGCGCTGAGGGCTACTTGAAGAGGAAACAAACCATAGAGACAAAACTGAGAAATCCTTTATTTTGTAAAGTTTCAAAGAGCTACTACTATCCATGTTGGATTTATAGTTCCACATTCATCTATCTATATAGGAGAGAACAGAGGAAAAACTAAATATAAAAACTACTACTGTAGATGAACGCTTCAAACTAGAAGACCAAATTGGGTGAGCCAAGTGGGATTTGTGTACTGATCATTACCACCAAGTATCATCAAGATTGGGTGAAAAAATATTTGCTGGTATTTCGGAAACGCGTTAATTCTTAGAAGCTTGACAACCCCTCTCAATGAAAGTGTTTTCCACAGTCTGTGCTTAGGGATTCTTGAAGAATAAAGAAACCATAGAGACAAAACTGAGAACTCCTTTATTTTGTGAAGTTTCAAAGAGCTACTACGAACCATGTTGGATTTAGAGTTCCAAATTCATCTATCTTTATAGGAGAGAACAGAGGGAAACCTAAATATAAAAACTGTTACTGTAGACGATCGCTTCAACCTAGAAGAACAAAATTGGGTGAGCCAAGTGGGATTTGTGTACTGATCATTAAAACCAATATCATCAAGATTGGGTGAAAAAATATTTGCTGGTATTTCGGAAACGCGTTAATTCTTAGAAGCTTGACAACCCCTCTCAATGAAAATGCTTTTCCACAGTCTGTGCTTACGGCTACTTAAAGAGGAAACAAACCATAGAGACCAAACTGAGAACTCCTTTATTTTGTCATGTTTCAAAGAGCTACTACGAACCATGTTGGATTTAGAGTTCCAAATTCATCTATCTATATAGGAGAGAGCAGAGGGAATCCTAAATATAAAAGCTGCTACTGTAGACGAACGCTTCAACCTAGAAGAACAAAATTTGGTTAGCCAAGTGGGATTTGTGTACTAATCATTACCACCAAGTATCATCAAGATCGGGTGAAAAAATATTTGCTGGTATTTCGGAAACTCATTAATTCTTAGAATGTTGGCAACCCCTATCAATGAAAGTGCTTTTACACAGTCTGTGCCTAGGGCTACTTGAAGAGGAAACAAACCATAGAGACAAAACTGAGAACTCCTTTATTTTGTCAAGTTTCAAAGAGCTACTACAAACCATGTTGGATTTAGAGTTCCAAATTCATCTATCTATATAGGAGAGAACAGAAGGAAACCTAAATAAAAAACTGCTACTGTACACGAACGCTTCAACCTAGAAGAACAAAATTTCCTGAGCCAAGTGGGATTTGTGTACTAATCATTACCACCAAATATCATCAAGATCGGGTGAAAAAATATTTGCTGGTATTTCGGGAAGTCGTTAATTCTTAGAAGCTTTGCAACCCTCTCGATGAAATTGCTTTTCCACAGTCTGTGCTGAGGGCTACTTGAAGAGGCAACAAACCATAGAGACAAAAATGAGAACTCCTTTGTTTTGTAAAGTTTCAAAGAGCTCCTACAAACCATGTTGGATTTAGAGTTCCACATTCATGTATCTATATAGGAGAGAACAGAGGGAAAACTAAATATAAAAACTGCTACTCTAGACGAACGCTTCAACCTAGAAGAACAAAATTTGGTGAGCCAAGTGGGATTTGTGTACTGATCATTACCACCAAGTATCATCAAGATTGGGTGAAAAAATATTTGCTGGTATTTCGGAAACCCGTTAATTCTTAGAAGCTTGACAACCCCTTTCAATGAAAGTGCTTTTACACAGTCTGTGCTTAGGGCTACTTAAAGAGAAAACAAACCATGGAGACAAAACTGAGAACTCCTTTATTTTGTCAAGTTTCAAATAGCTACTACAAACCATGTTGGATTTAGAGTTCCAAATTCATCTATCTATATAGGATTGAGCAGATGGAAATCTAAATATAAAAACTGCTACTGTAGACGAACACTTCAACCTAGAAGAACAACATTTGGTGAGCCAAGTGGGATTTGGGTACTGATCATTACCACCAAGTATCATCAAGATTGGGTGAAAAAATCTTTGCAGGTATTTCGGAAACTCGTTAATTCTTAGAAGGTTGGCAACCCCTCTCAATGAAAGTGCTTTTCCACAGTCTGTGCCTAGGGCTACTTGAAGAGGAAACAAACCATAGAGACAAAACTGAGAACTCCTTTATTTTGTCAAGTTTCAAAGAGCTACTACAAAGCATGTTGGATTTAGAGTTCCAAATTCATCTATCTATATAGGAGGGAACAGAAGGAAACCTAATAATAAAAAGTGCTACTGTACACGAACGCTTCAACTGAGAAGAACAAAATTTCGTGAGCCAAGTGGGATTTGTGTACTAATCATTACCACCAAGTATCATCAAGATCGGGTGAAAAAATATTTGCTGGTATTTCGGAAACTCGTTAATTCTTAGAAGCTTGGCAACCCCTCCCAATGAAAGTGCTTTTCCACAGTCTGCGCTGAGGGCTACTTGAAGAGGAAACAAACCATAGAGACAAAACTGAGAAATCCTTTATTTTGTAAAGTTTCAAAGAGCTACTACTAACCATGTTGGATTTATAGTTCCACATTCATCTATCTATATAGGAGAGAACAGAGGAAAAACTAAATATAAAAACTACTACTGTAGATGAACGCTTCAACCTAGAAGAACAAAATTGGGTGAGCCAAGTGGGATTTGTGTACTGATCATTACCACCAAGTATCATCAAGATTAGGTGAAAAAATATTTGCTGGTATTTCGGAAACGCGTAAATTCTTAGAAGCTTGACAACCCCTCTCAATGAAAGTGCTTTTCCACAGTCTGTGCTTAGGGCTAATTGAGAGGAAACAAACCATAGAGACAAAACTGAGAACTCCATTATTTTCTGAAGTTTCAAAGAGCTACTACGAACCATGTTGGATTTAGAGTTCCAAATTCATCTATCTTTATAGGAGAGAACCGAGGGAAACCTAAATATAAAAACTGCTACTGTAGACGAACGCTTCAACCTAGAAGAACAAAATTTGGTGAGCCAAGTGGGATTTGTGTACTGATCATTAAAACCAATATCATCAAGATTGGGTGAAAAAATATTTGCAGGTATTTCGGAAACTCGTTAATTCTTAGAAGCTTGACAACCCCTCTCAATGAAAGTGCTTTTCCACAGTCTGTGCTTAGGGCTACTTAAAGAGGAAACAAACCATAGAGACAAAACAGAGAACTCCTTTATTTTGTCATATTTCAAAGAGCTACTACGACCCATGTTGGATTCAGAGTTCCAAATTCATCTATCTATATAGGAGAGAGCAGAGGGAATCCTAAATATAAAAACTGCTACTGTAGACAAACGCTTGAACCTAGAAGAACAAAATTTGGTTAGCCAAGTGGGATTTGTGTACTAATCATTACGACCAAGTATCATCAAGATCGGGTGAAAAAATATTTGCTGGTATTTCGGAAACTCGTTATTCTTAGAAGGTTGGCAACCCCTATCAATGAAAGTGCTTTTACACAGTCTGTGTCTAGGGCTACTTGAAGAGGAAACAAACCATAGAGACAAAACTGAGAACTCCTTTATTTTGTCAAGTTTCAAAGAGCTACTACAAACCTTGTGGATTTAGAGTTCCAAATTCATCTATCTATATAGGAGAGATCAGAGGGAATCCTAAATATGAAAACTGCTTCTGTAGACGAACGCTTCAACATAGAAAAACAAAATTTGGTGAGCCAAGTGGGATTTGTGTACTGATCATTACCACCAAGTATCATCAAGATTGGGTGAAAAAATATTTGCTGGTGTTTCAGAAACGTGTTAATTCTTAGAAGCTTGACAACCCCTCTCAATGAAAGTGCTTTTACACAGTCTGTGCTTAGGGCTAGTTATAGAGGAAACAAACCATAGAGACAAAACTGCAAACTCCTTTTTTTTGTCAAGTTTCAAAGAGGTACTACAAACCATGTTGGATTTAGAGTTCCAAATTCATCTATCTATATAGGATTGAGCAGATGAAAATCTAAATATAAAAACTGCTACTGTAGACGAACGCTTCAACCTAGAAGAACAAAATTTCGTGAGCCAAGTGGGATTTGTGTACTGATCATTACCACCAAGTATCATCAAGATTGGGTGAAAAAATATTTGCAGTTATTTCGGAAACTCGTTAATTCTTAGAAGGTATGCAACCCCTCTCAATGAAAGTGCTTTTCCACAGTCTGTGCGTAGGGCTACTTGAAGAGGAAACAAACCATAGAGACAAAACTGAGAACTCCCTTATTTTGTCAAGTTTCAAAGAGCTTCTACAAACCATGTTGGATTTAGAGTTCCAAATTCATCTATCTATATAGGAGAGAACAGAAGGAAACCTAATAATAAAAAGTGCTACTGTACACGAATGCTTCAACCGAGAAGAACAAAATTTCATGAGCCAAGTGGGATTTGTGTACTAATCATTACCACCAAGTATCATCAAGATCGGGTGAAAAAATATTTGCTGGTATTTCGGAAACTCGTTAATTCTTAGAAGGTTGGCAACCCCTCTCAATGAAAGTGCTTTTCCACAGTCTGTGCCTAGGGCTACTTGAAGAGGAAACAAACCATAGAGACAAAACTGAGAACTCCTTTATTTTGTCAAGTTTCAAAGAGCTACTACAAACCATGTTGGATTTAGAGTTCCAAATTCATCTATCTATATAGGAGAGAGCAGAGGGAATCCTAAATTAAAAACTGCTACTGTAGACGAACGCTCCAACCTAGAAGAACAAAATTTGTTTATCCAAGTGGGATTTGTGTACTAATCATTACCACCAAGTGTCATCAAGATTGGGTGAAAAAATATTTGCTGGTATTTCGGAAACTCGTTAATTCTTAGAAGGTTGTCATCCCCTATCAATGAAAGTGCTTTTACACAGTCTGTGCCTAGGGCTACTTGAAGAGGAAACAAACCATAGAGACAAATCTGAGTACTCCTTTATTTTGTCAAGTTTCAAAGATCTACTACAAACCATGTTGGATTTAGAGTTCCACATTCATCTATCTATATAGGAGAGAACAGAAGGAAACCTAAATAAAAAACTGCTACTGTACACGAACGCTTCAACCTAGAAGAACAAAATTTCCTAAGAGAAGTGGGATTTGTGTACTAATCATTACCACCAAGTATCGTCAAGTTAGGGTGAAAAAATATTTGCTGGTATTTCGGGAAGTCGTTAATTCTTAGAAGGTGGGCAACCCCTCTCAATGAAAGTGCTTTTCAACAGTCTGTGCTGAGGGCAACTTGAAGAGGAAACAAACCATAGAGACAAAACTGGGAATTCCTTTATTTTGTAAAGTTTCAAAGAGCTACTACAAACCATGTTGGATTTAGAGTTCCACATTCATCTATCTATATAGGAGAGAACAGAGGGAAAACTAAATATAAAAACTGCTACTGTAGACGAACGCTTCAACCTAGAAGAACAAAATTTGGTGAGCCAAGTGGGATTTGTGTACTGATCATTACCACCAAGTATCATCAAGATTGGGTGAAAAATATTTGCTGGTATTTGGGAAAATCGTTAATTCTTAGAAGCTGGGCAACCCCTCTCAATGAAAGTGCTTTTACACAGTCTGTGCTTAGGGCTACTTAAAGCGGAAACAAACCATAGAGACAAAACTGAGAACTCCTTTATTTTGTCAAGTTTCAAAGAGGTACTACAAACCATGTTGGATTTAGAGTTCCAAATTCATCTATATATATAGGAGAGAGCAGAGGAAAACCTAAATATAAAAACTGCTACTGTAGACGAACGCTTCATCCTAGAAGAACAAAATTTGGTGAGCCAAGTGGGATTTGTGTACTGATCATTACCACCAAGTATCATCAAGATTGGGTGAAAAAATATTTGCTGGTATTTCGGAAACGCGTTACTTCTTAGAAGCTTGAGAACCCCTTTCAATGAAAGTGCTTTTACACAGTCTGTGCTTAGGGCTACTTAAAGAGGAAACAAACCATAGAGACAAAACTGAGAACTCCTTTATTTTGTCAAGTTTCAAAGAGCTACTACAAACCATGTTGGATTTAGAGTTCCAAATTCATCTATCTATATAGGATTGAGCAGATGGAAATCCTAATATAAAAACTGCTACTGTAGACGAACGCTTCAACCTAGAAGAACAACATTTGGTGAGCCAAGTGGGATTTGTGTACTGATCATTACCACCAAGTATCATCAGGATTGGGTGAAAAATATTTGCAGGTATTTCGGAAACTCGTTAATTCTTAGAAGGTTGGCAACCCCTCTCAATGAAAGTGCTTTTCCACAGTCTGTGCCTAGGGCTACTTGAAGAGGAAACAAACCATAGAGACAAAACTGAGAACTCCTTTATTTTGTCAAGTTTCAAAGAGCTACTACAAAGCATGTTGGATTTAGAGTTCCAAATTCATCTATCTATATAGGAGGGAACACAAGGAAACCTAATAATAAAAAGTGCTACTGTACACGAACGCTTCAACCGAGAAGAACAAAATTTCGTGAGCCAAGTGGGATTTGTGTACTAATCATTACCACCAAGTATCATCAAGATCGGGTGAAAAAATATTTGCTGGTATTTCGGAAACTCGTTAATTCTTAGAAGCTTGGCAACCCCTCCCAATGAAAGTGCTTTTCCACAGTCTGCGCTGAGGGCTACTTGAAGAGGAAACAAACCATAGAGACAAAACTGAGAAATCCTTTATTTTGTAAAGTTTCAAAGAGCTACTACTATCCATGTTGGATTTATAGTTCCACATTCATCTATCTATATAGGAGAGAACAGAGGAAAAACTAAATATAAAAACTACTACTGTAGATGAACGCTTCAAACTAGAAGACCAAATTGGGTGAGCCAAGTGGGATTTGTGTACTGATCATTACCACCAAGTATCATCAAGATTGGGTGAAAAAATATTTGCTGGTATTTCGGAAACGCGTTAATTCTTAGAAGCTTGACAACCCCTCTAAATGAAAGTGTTTTCCACAGTCTGTGCTTAGGGATTCTTGAAGAATAAAGAAACCATAGAGACAAAACTGAGAACTCCTTTATTTTGTGAAGTTTCAAAGAGCTACTACGAACCATGTTGGATTTAGAGTTCCAAATTCATCTATCTTTATAGGAGAGAACAGAGGGAAACCTAAATATAAAAACTGTTACTGTAGACGATCGCTTCAACCTAGAAGAACAAAATTGGGTGAGCCAAGTGGGATTTGTGTACTGATCATTAAAACCAATATCATCAAGATTGGGTGAAAAAATATTTGCTGGTATTTCGGAAACGCGTTAATTCTTAGAAGCTTGACAACCCCTCTCAATGAAAATGCTTTTCCACAGTCTGTGCTTACGGCTACTTAAAGAGGAAACAAACCATAGAGACCAAACTGAGAACTCCTTTATTTTGTCATGTTTCAAAGAGCTACTACGAACCATGTTGGATTTAGAGTTCCAAATTCATCTATCTATATAGGAGAGAGCAGAGGGAATCCTAAATATAAAAGCTGCTACTGTAGACGAACGCTTCAACCTAGAAGAACAAAATTTGGTTAGCCAAGTGGGATTTGTGTACTAATCATTACCACCAAGTATCATCAAGTTCGGGTGAAAAAATATTTGCTGGTATTTCGGAAACTCATTAATTCTTAGAATGTTGGCAACCCCTATCAATGAAAGTGCTTTTACACAGTCTGTGCCTAGGGCTACTTGAAGAGGAAACAAACCATAGAGACAAAACTGAGAACTCCTTTATTTTGTCAAGTTTCAAAGAGCTACTACAAACCATGTTGGATTTAGAGTTCCAAATTCATCTATCTATATAGGAGAGAACAGAAGGAAACCTAAATAAAAAACTGCTACTGTACACGAACCCTTCAACCTAGAAGAACAAAATTTCCTGAGCCAAGTGGGATTTGTGTACTAATCATTACCACCAAATATCATCAAGATCGGGTGAAAAAATATTTGCTGGTATTTCGGGAAGTCGTTAATTCTTAGAAGCTTTGCAACCCTCTCGATGAAATTGCTTTTCCACAGTCTGTGCTGAGGGCTACTTGAAGAGGCAACAAACCATAGAGACAAAAATGAGAACTCCTTTGTTTTGTAAAGTTTCAAAGAGCTCCTACAAACCATGTTGGATTTAGAGTTCCACATTCATGTATCTATATAGGAGAGAACAGAGGGAAAACTAAATATAAAAACTGCTACTCTAGACGAACGCTTCAACCTAGAAGAACAAAATTTGGTGAGCCAAGTGGGATTTGTGTACTGATCATTACCACCAAGTATCATCAAGATTGGGTGAAAAAATATTTGCTGGTATTTCGGAAACCCGTTAATTCTTAGAAGCTTGACAACCCCTTTCAATGAAAGTGCTTTTACACAGTCTGTGCTTAGGGCTACTTAAAGAGAAAACAAACCATGGAGACAAAACTGAGAACTCCTTTATTTTGTCAAGTTTCAAATAGCTACTACAAACCATGTTGGATTTAGAGTTCCAAATTCATCTATCTATATAGGATTGAGCAGATGGAAATCTAAATATAAAAACTGCTACTGTAGACGAACACTTCAACCTAGAAGAACAACATTTGGTGAGCCAAGTGGGATTTGGGTACTGATCATTACCACCAAGTATCATCAAGATTGGGTGAAAAAATCTTTGCAGGTATTTCGGAAACTCGTTAATTCTTAGAAGGTTGGCAACCCCTCTCAATGAAAGTGCTTTTCCACAGTCTGTGCCTAGGGCTACTTGAAGAGGAAACAAACCATAGAGACAAAACTGAGAACTCCTTTATTTTGTCAAGTTTCAAAGAGCTACTACAAAGCATGTTGGATTTAGAGTTCCAAATTCATCTATCTATATAGGAGGGAACAGAAGGAAACCTAATAATAAAAAGTGCTACTGTACACGAACGCTTCAACTGAGAAGAACAAAATTTCGTGAGCCAAGTGGGATTTGTGTACTAATCATTACCACCAAGTATCATCAAGATCGGGTGAAAAAATATTTGCTGGTATTTCGGAAACTCGTTAATTCTTAGAAGCTTGGCAACCCCTCCCAATGAAAGTGCTTTTCCACAGTCTGCGCTGAGGGCTACTTGAAGAGGAAACAAACCATAGAGACAAAACTGAGAAATCCTTTATTTTGTAAAGTTTCAAAGAGCTACTACTAACCATGTTGGATTTATAGTTCCACATTCATCTATCTATATAGGAGAGAACAGAGGAAAAACTAAATATAAAAACTACTACTGTAGATGAACGCTTCAACCTAGAAGAACAAAATTGGGTGAGCCAAGTGGGATTTGTGTACTGATCATTACCACCAAGTATCATCAAGATTAGGTGAAAAAATATTTGCTGGTATTTCGGAAACGCGTTAATTCTTAGAAGCTTGACAACCCCTCTCAATGAAAGTGCTTTTCCACAGTCTGTGCTTAGGGCTAATTGAGAGGAAACAAACCATAGAGACAAAACTGAGAACTCCATTATTTTCTGAAGTTTCAAAGAGCTACTACGAACCATGTTGGATTTAGAGTTCCAAATTCATCTATCTTTATAGGAGAGAACCGAGGGAAACCTAAATATAAAAACTGCTACTGTAGACGAACGCTTCAACCTAGAAGAACAAAATTTGGTGAGCCAAGTGGGATTTGTGTACTGATCATTAAAACCAATATCATCAAGATTGGGTGAAAAAATATTTGCAGGTATTTCGGAAACTCGTTAATTCTTAGAAGCTTGACAACCCCTCTCAATGAAAGTGCTTTTCCACAATCTGTGCTTAGGGCTACTTAAAGAGGAAACAAACCATAGAGACAAAACAGAGAACTCCTTTATTTTGTCATATTTCAAAGAGCTACTACGACCCATGTTGGATTCAGAGTTCCAAATTCATCTATCTATATAGGAGAGAGCAGAGGGAATCCTAAATATAAAAACTGCTACTGTAGACAAACGCTTGAACCTAGAAGAACAAAATTTGGTTAGCCAAGTGGGATTTGTGTACTAATCATTACGACCAAGTATCATCAAGATCGGGTGAAAAAATATTTGCTGGTATTTCGGAAACTCGTTATTCTTAGAAGGTTGGCAACCCCTATCAATGAAAGTGCTTTTACACAGTCTGTGTCTAGGGCTACTTGAAGAGGAAACAAACCATAGAGACAAAACTGAGAACTCCTTTATTTTGTCAAGTTTCAAAGAGCTACTACAAACCATGTTGGATTTAGAGTTCCAAATTCATCTATCTATATAGGAGAGAACAGAAAGAAACCTGAATAAAAAACTGCTACTGTACACGAACGCTTCAACCTAGAAGAACAAAATTTCCTGAGCCAAGTGGGATTTGTGTACTAATCATTACCACCAAGTATCATCAAGATCGGGAGAAAAAATATTTGCTGGTATTTCGGGAAGTTGTTAATTCTTAGAAGCTTGGCAACCCCTCTCAATGAAAGTGCTTTTCCACAGTCTGTGCTGCGTGCTACTTGAAGAGGAAACAAACCATAGACACAAAAATGAGAACTCCTTTATTTTGTCAAGTTTCAAAGAGCTACTACAAACCATGTTGGATTTAGAGTTCCAAATTCATCTATCTATATAGGAGAGAGCAGAGGGAAACCTAAATATAAAAACTGCTATTGTAGACGAACACTTCAACCTAGAAGAACAAAATTTGGTGAGCCAAGTGGGATTTGTGTACTGATCATTACCACCAAGTATCATAAAGAATGGGTGAAAAAATATTTGCTGGTATTTCGGAAACGCGTTAATTCTTAGAAGCTTGACAACCCCTCTCAATGAAAGTGCTTTTCCACACTCTGTGCCTAGGGCTACTTGAAGAGGAAACAAACCATAGAGACAAAACTGAGAACTCCTTTATTTTGTAAAGTTTCAAAGAGCTACTACAAACCATGTTGGATTTATAGTTCCACATTCATCTATCTATATAGGAGAGAACAGAGGGAAAACTAAATATAAAAACTACTACTGTAGATGAACGCTTCAACCTAGAAGAACAAAATTTGGTGAGCCAAGTGGGATTTGTGTACTGATCATTACCACCAAGTATCATCAAGATTGGGTGAAAAAATATATGCTGGTATTTCGGAAACGCGTTATTTCTTAGAAGCTTGACAACCCCTCTCAATGAAAGTGCTTTTCCACAGTCTGTGCGTAGGGCTACTTGAAGAGGAGACAAACCATAGAGACAAAACTGAGAACTCCATTATTTTGTCAAGTTTCAAAGAGGTACTACAAACCATGTTGGATTTAGAGTTCCAACTTCATCTATCTATATAGGAGAGAACAGAGGGAAACCTAAATATAAAAACTGCTACTGTAGACGAACGCTTCAACCTAGAAGAACAAAATTTGGTGAGCCAAGTGCAATTTGTGTACTGATCAATACCACCAAGTATCATCAAGATTGGGTGAAAAAATATTTGCTGGTATTTCGGAAACTCGTTAATTCTAGAAGCTTGGCAACCCCTCTCAATGAAAGTGCTTTTCCACAGTCTGTGCCTAGGGCTACTTGAAGAGGAAACAAACCATAGAGACAAAAGTGAGAACTCCTTTATTTTGTGAAGTTTCAAAGTGCTACTACGAACCATGTTGGATTTAGAGTTCCAAATTCATCTATCTTTATAGGAGAGAACAGAGTGAAACCTAAATATAAAAACTGCTACTGTAGACGAACGCTTCAACCTAGAAGAACAACATTTGGTGAGCCAAGTGGGATTTGTGTACTGATCATTAAAACCAATATCATCAAGATTGGGTGAAAAAATATTTGCAGGTATTTCGGAAACTCGTTAATTCTTAGAAGCTTGACAACCCCTCTCAATGAAAGTGCTTTTCCACAGTCTGTGCTTAGGGCTACTTAAAGAGGAAACAAACCATAGAGACAAAACAGAGAACTCCTTTATTTTGTCATATTTCAAAGAGCTACTACGACCCATGTTGGATTCAGAGTTCCAAATTCATCTATCTATATAGGAGAGAGCAGAGGGAATCCTAAATATAAAAACTGCTACTGTAGACAAACGCTTGAACCTAGAAGAACAAAATTTGGTTAGCCAAGTGGGATTTGTGTACTAATCATTACGACCAAGTATCATCAAGATCGGGTGAAAAAATATTTGCTGGTATTTCGGAAACTCGTTATTCTTAGAAGGTTGGCAACCCCTATCAATGAAAGTGCTTTTACACAGTCTGTGTCTAGGGCTACTTGAAGAGGAAACAAACCATAGAGACAAAACTGAGAACTCCTTTATTTTGTCAAGTTTCAAAGAGCTACTACAAACCATGTTGGATTTAGAGTTCCAAATTCATCTATCTATATAGGAGAGAACAGAAAGAAACCTGAATAAAAAACTGCTACTGTACACGAACGCTTCAACCTAGAAGAACAAAATTTCCTGAGCCAAGTGGGATTTGTGTACTAATCATTACCACCAAGTATTATCAAGATCGGGAGAAAAAATATTTGCTGGTATTTCGGGAAGTTGTTAATTCTTAGAAGCTTGGCAACCCCTCTCAATGAAAGTGCTTTTCCACAGTCTGTGCTGCGTGCTACTTGAAGAGGAAACAAACCATAGACACAAAAATGAGAACTCCTTTATTTTGTCAAGTTTCAAAGAGCTACTACAAACCATGTTGGATTTAGAGTTCCAAATTCATCTATCTATATAGGAGAGAGCAGAGGGAAACCTAAATATAAAAACTGCTATTGTAGACGAACACTTCAACCTAGAAGAACAAAATTTGGTGAGCCAAGTGGGATTTGTGTACTGATCATTACCACCAAGTATCATAAAGATTGGGTGAAAAAATATTTGCTGGTATTTCGGAAACGCGTTAATTCTTAGAAGCTTGACAACCCCTCTCAATGAAAGTGCTTTTCCACACTCTGTGCCTTGGGCTACTTGAAGAGGAAACAAACCATAGAGACAAAACTGAGAACTCCTTTATTTTGTAAAGTTTCAAAGAGCTACTACAAACCATGTTGGATTTATAGTTCCACATTCATCTATCTATATAGGAGAGAACAGAGGGAAAACTAAATATAAAAACTACTACTGTAGATGAACGCTTCAACCTAGAAGAACAAAATTTGGTGAGCCAAGTGGGATTTGTGTACTGATCATTACCACCAAGTATCATCAAGATTGGGTGAAAAAATATATGCTGGTATTTCGGAAACGCGTTATTTCTTAGAAGCTTGACAACCCCTCTCAATGAAAGTGCTTTTCCACAGTCTGTGCCTAGGGCTACTTGAAGAGGAGACAAACCATAGAGACAAAACTGAGAACTCCATTATTTTGTCAAGTTTCAAAGAGGTACTACAAACCATGTTGGATTTAGAGTTCCAACTTCATCTATCTATATAGGAGAGAACAGAGGGAAACCTAAATATAAAAACTGCTACTGTAGACGAACGCTTCAACCTAGAAGAACAAAATTTGGTGAGCCAAGTGCAATTTGTGTACTGATCAATACCACCAAGTATCATCAAGATTGGGTGAAAAAATATTTGCTGGTATTTCGGAAACTCGTTAATTCTTAGAAGCTTGGCAACCCCTCTCAATGAAAGTGCTTTTCCACAGTCTGTGCCTAGGGCTACTTGAAGAGGAAACAAACCATAGAGACAAAAGTGAGAACTCCTTTATTTTGTGAAGTTTCAAAGAGCTACTACGAACCATGTTGGATTTAGAGTTCCAAATTCATCTATCTTTATAGGAGAGAACAGAGTGAAACCTAAATATAAAAACTGCTACTGTAGACGAACGCTTCAACCTAGAAGAACAACATTTGGTGAGCCAAGTGGGATTTGTGTACTGATCATTAAAACCAATATCATCAAGATTGGGTGAAAAAATATTTGCAGGTATTTCGGAAACTCGTTAATTCTTAGAAGCTTGACAACCCCTCTCAATGAAAGTGCTTTTCCACAGTCTGTGCTTAGGGCTACTTAAAGAGGAAACAAACCATAGAGACAAAACAGAGAATTCCTTTATTTTGTCATGTTTCAAAGAGCTACTACGAACCATGTTGGATTTAGAGTTCCAAATTCATCTCTCTATATAGGAGAGAGCAGAGGTAATCCTAAATATAAAAACTGCTACTGTAGACGAACGCTTCAACCTAGAGGAACAAAATTTGGTTAGCCAAGTACGATTTGTGTACTAATCATTACCACCAAGTATCATCAAGATCGGGTGAAAAAATATTTGCTGGTATTTTTAAAACTCGTTATTTCTTAGAAGGTTGGCAACCCCTATCAATGAAAGTGCTTTAACACAGTCTGTGCCTAGGGCTATTTGAAGAGGAAACAAACCATAGAGACAAAACTGAGAACTCCTTTATTTTGTCAAGTTTCAAAGAGCTACTACAAACCATGTTGAATTTAGATTCCAAATTCATCTATCTATATAGGAGAGAACAGAAGGAAACCTAAATAAAAAACTGCTACTGTACACGAACGCTTCAACCTAGAAGAACAAAATTTCCTGAGCCAAGTAGGATTTGTGTACTAATCATTACCACCAAGTATCATCAAGATCGGGTGAAAAAATATTTGCTGGTATTTCGGGAAGTTGTTAATTCTTAGAAGCTTTGCAACCCTCTCAATTAAAGTGCTTTTCCACAGTCTGTGCTGAGGGCTACTTGATGAGGAAACAAACCATAGAGACAAAAATGAGAACTCCTTTATTTTGTAAAGTTTCAAAGAGCTACTACAAACCATGTTGGATTTAGAGTTCCACATTCATCTATCTATATAGGAGAAAACAGAGGGTAAACTAAATATAAAAACTAATACTGTAGACGAACGCTTGAACCTAGAAGAACAAAATTTGGTGAGCCAAGTGGGATTTGTCTACTGATCATTACCACCAAGTATCATCAAGATTGGGTGAAAAATATTTGCTGGAATTTGGGAAAATCGTTAATTATTAGAAGCTTGGCAACACCTCTCAATTAAAGTGCTTTTACACAGTCTGTGCTTAGGGCTACATAAAGCGGAAACAAACCATTGAGAAAAAACTGAGAACTCCTTTATTTTGTCAAGTTTCCAAGAGCTACTACAAACCATGTTGGATTTAGAGTTCCAAATACATCTATCTATATAGGAGAGAGCAGAGGGAATCCTAAATATAAAAACTGCTTCTATAGACGAACGCTTCAAACTAGAAGAACAAAATTTGGTGAGCCAAGTGGGATTTGTGTACTGATCATTACCACCAAGTATCATCAAGATTGGGTGAAAAAATATTTGCTGGTATTTCGGAAACTCGTTAATTCTTAGAAGCTTGACAACCCCTCTCAATGAAAGTGCTTTTCCACAGTCTGTGCTTTGGGCTACTTAAAGAGGAAACAAACCATTGAGACAAAACTGAGAACTCCTTTATTTTGTCAAGTTTCAAGGAGCTACTACAAACCATGTCGAATTTAGAGTTCCAAATTCATCTATCTATATAGGAGAGAGCAGATGGAAATATAAATATAAAAACTGCTACTGTAGACGAACGCTTAAACCTAGAAGAACAAAATTTGGTGAGCCAAGTGGGATTTGTGTACTGATCATTACCACCAAGTATCATCAATATTGGGTGAAAAAACATTTGCTGGTATTTCGGAAACTCGTTAATTCTTAGAAGGTTGGCAACCCCTCTCAATGAAAGTGCTTTTCCACAGTCTGTGCCTAGGGAAACTTGAAGAGGAAACAAACCATAGAGACAAAACTGAGAACTCCTTTATTTTGTCAAGTTTCAAAGAGCTACTACAAACCATGTTTGATTTATAGTTCCACATTCATCTATCTATATAGGAAAGAACAGAGGGAAAACTAAATATAAAAACTACTACTGTAGATGAACGCTTCAACCTAGAAGAACAAAATTGGGTGAGCCAAGTGGGATTTGTGTACTGATCATTTCCACCAAGTATCATGAAGATTGGCTGAAAAAATATATGCTGGTATTTCGGAAACGCGTTAATTCTTAGAAGCTTGACAACCCCTCTCAATGAAAGTGCTTTTCCACAGTCTGTGCTTTGGGCTACTTGAAGAGGAAACAAACCATAGAGACAAAACTGAGAACTCCTTTATTTTGTGAAGTTTCAAAGAGCTACTACGAACCGTGTTGGATTTAGAGTTCCAAATTCATCTATCTATATAGGACAGAGCAGAGGGAATCTTAAATATAAAAACTGCTTCTGTAGACGAACGCTTCAACCTAGAAGAACAAAATTTTGAGCCAAGTGGGATTTGTGTACTGATCATTACCACCAAGTATCATCAATATTGGGTGAAAAAATATTTGCAGGTATTTCGGAAACTCGTTAATTCTTAGAAGCTTGGCAACCCCTCTCAATGAAAGTGCTTTTCCACAGTCTGTGCCTAGGGCTACTTGAAGAGGAAACAAACCATAGATACAAAACTGAGAACTCCTTTATTTTGTCAAGTTTCAAAGAGCTACTCCAAACCATGTTGGATTTAGAGTTCCAAATTCATCTATCTATATAGGAGAGAACAGAAGGAAACCTAAATATAAAAACTGCTTCTGTACACGAATGCTTCAACCTAGAAGAACAAAATTTCGTGAGCCAAGAGGGATTTGTGTACTGATCATTACCACCAAGTATCATCAAGATTGGGTAAAAGAAATATTTGCTGGTATTTCGGAAACTCGTTAATTCTTAGAAGCTTGGCAACCCCTCTCGATGAAAGTGCTTTTCCACAGTCTGTGCCTAGGGCTACTTGAAGAGGAAACAAACCATAGAGACAAAACTGAGAACTCCTTTATTTTGTCAAGTTTCAAAGAGATACTACAAACCATGTTGGATTTAGAGTTCCAACTTCATCTATTTATATAGGAGAGAACAGAGGGAAACCTAAATATAAAAATTGCTACTGTAGACGAACGCTTCAACCTAGAAGAACAAAATTTGGTGAGCCAAGTGCAATTTGTGTACTGATCATTACCACCAAGTATCATCAAGATTGGGTGAAAAAATATTTGCTGGTATTTCGGAAACTCGTTAATTCTTAGAAGCTTGGCCACCCCTCTCAATGAAATTACTTTTCCACAGTCTGTGCCTAGGGCTACTTGAATAGGAAACAAACCATAGAGACAAAACTGAGAACTCCTTTATTTTGTCAAGTTTCAAAGAGCTACTACGAACCACGTGGAATTTAGAGTTCCAAATTCATCTATCTATATAGGAGAGAACAGAAGGAAACCTAAATATAAAAACTGCTACTGTACACGAACGCTTCAACCTAGATGAACAAAATTTCGTGAGCCAAGTGGGATTTGTGTACTAATCATTACCACCAAGTATGATCAAGATCGGGTGAAAAAATATTTGCTGGTATTTCGGGAAGTCGTTAATTCTTAGAAGCTTGGCAACCCCTCTCAATGAAAGTGCTTTTCCACAGTCTGTGCTGAGGGCTACTTGAAGAGGAAAAAACCATAGAGACAAAACTGAGACCTCCTTTATTTTGTCAAGTTTCAAAGAGCTACTACAAATCATGTTGGATTTAGAGTTCCACATTCATCTATCTATATAGGAGAGAACAGAGGGAAAACTAAATATAAAAACTACTACTGTAGATGAACGCTTCAACCTAGAAGAACAAAATTTGGTGAGCCAAGTGGGATTTGTGTACTGATCATTACCACCAAGTATCATCAAGATTGGGTGAAAAATATTTGCTGGTATTTGGGAAACTCTTTAATTATTAGAAGGTTGGCAACCCCTCTCAATGAAAGTGCTTTTACACAGTCTGTGCTTAGGGCTACTTAAAGCGGAAACAAACAATAGAGACAAAACTGAGAACTCCTTTATTTTGTCAAGTTTCAAAGAGCTACTACAAACCATGTTGGATTTAAAGTTCCAAATTCATGTATCTATATAGGAGAGAGCAGAGGGAAACCTAAATATAAATACTGCTACTGTAGACGAAGGCTTCAACCTAGAAGAACAAAATTTGGTGAGCCAAGTGGGATTTGGGTACTGATCATTTCCACCACGTATCATCAAGATTGGGTGAAAAAATATATGCTGGTATTTCGGAAACTCGTTAATTCTTAGAAGCTTGACAACCCCTCTCAATGAAAGTGCTTTTCCACAGTCTGTGCTTAGGGCTACTTAAAGAGGAAACAAACCATAGAGAAAAAACTGAGAACTCTTTTATTTTGTCAAGTTTCAAAGAGCTACTATGAACCATGTTGGATTTAGAGTTCCAAATTCATCTATCTATATAGGAGAGAGCAGAGGGAATCCTAAATATAAAAACTGCTACTGTAGACGAACGCTTCAACCTAGAAGAACAAAATTTGGTTAGCCAAGTGGGATTTGTGTACTGATCATTACCACCAAGTATCATCAAGATTGGGTGAAAAAATATTTGCTGGTATTTCGGGAAGTTGTTAATTCTTAGAAGCTTGGCAACCCCTCTCAATGAAAGTGCTTTTACACAGTCTGTGCTTAGGGCTACATAAAGAGGAAACAAACCATAGAGACAAAACTGAGAACTCCTTTATTTTGTCAAGTTTCAAAGAGCTACTACAAACCATGTTGGATTTAGAGTTCCAAATTCATCTATCTATATAGGATTGAGCAGATGCAAATCTAAATATAAAAACTGCTACTGTAGACGAACGGTTCAACCTAGAAGAACAAAATTTGGTGAGCCAAGTGGGATTTGTGTACTGATCATTACCACCAAGTATCATCAAGATTGGGTGAAAAAATATTTGCAGGTATTTCAAAAACTCGTTAATTCTTAGAAGGTTGGCAACCCCTCTCAATGAAAGTGCTTTTCCACAGTCTGTGCCTAGGGAAACTTGAAGAGGAAACAAACCGTAGAAACAAAACTGAGAACTCCTTTATTTTGTCAAGTTTCAAAGAGCTACTACAAACCATGTTGGATTTATAGTTCCACATTCATCTATCTACATAGGAGAGAACAGAGGGAAAACTAAATATAAAAACTACTACTGTAGATGAACGCTTCAACCTAGAAGAACAAAATTGGGTGAGCCAAGTAGGATTTGTGTACTGATCATTTCAACCAAGTATCATCAAGATTGGCTGAAAAAATATATGCTGGTATTTCGGAAACGCGTTAATTCTTAGAAGCTTGACAACCCCTCTCAATGAAAGTGCTTTTCCACAGTGTGTGCTTTGGGCTACATGAAGAGGAAACAAACCATAGAGACAAAACTGAGAACTCCTTTATTTTGTGAAGTTTCAAAGAGCTACTACGAACCGTGTTGGATTTAGAGTTCCAAATTCATCTATCTATATAGGACAGAGCAGAGGGAATCTTAAATATAAAAACGGCTTCTGTAGACGAACGCTTCAATCTAGAAGAACAAAATTTTGAGCCAAGTGGGATTTGTGTACTGATCATTACCACCAAGTATCATCAATATTGGGTTAAAAAATATTTGCAGGTATTTCGGAAACTCGTTAATTCTTAGAAGCTTGGCAACCACTCTCAATGAAAGTGCTTTTCCAGAGTCTGTGCCTAGGGCTACTTGAAGAGGAAACAAACCATAGATACAAAACTGAGAACTCCTTTATTTTGTCAAGTTTCAAAGAGCTACTCCAAACCATGTTGTATTTAGAGTTCCAAATTCATCTATCTATATAGGAGAGAACAGAAGGAAACCTAAATATAAAAACTGCTTCTGTACACGAACGCTTCAACCTAGAAGAACAAAATTTGGTGAGCCAAGAGGGATTTGTGTATTGATTATTACCACCAAGTATCATCAAGATTGGGTAAAAGAAATATTTGGTGGTATTTCGGAAACTTGTTAATTCTTAGAAGCTTGGCAACCCCTCTCGATGAAAGTGCTTTTCCACAGTCTGTGCCTAGGGCTACTTGAAGAGGAATCAAACCATAGAGACAAAACTGAGAACTCCTTTATTTTGACAAGTTTCAAAGAGATACTACAAACCATGTTGGATTTAGAGTTCCAACTTCATCTATTTATATAGGAGAGAACAGAGGGAAACCTAAATATAAAAACTGCTACTTTAGACGAACGCTTCAACCTAGAAGAACAAAATTTGGTGAGCCAAGTGCAATTTGTGTACTGATCATTACCACCAAGTATCATCAAGATTGGGTGAAAAAATATTTGCTGGTATTTCGGAAACTCGTTAATTCTTAGAAGCTTGGCAACCCCTCTCAATGAAAGTGCTTTTCCACAGTCTGTGCTTTGGGCTACATGAAGAGGAAACAAACCATAGAGACAAAACTGAGAACTCCTTTATTTTGTCAAGTTTCAAAGAGCTACTACGAACCGTGTTGGATTTAGAGTTCCAAATTCATCTATCTATATAGGATTGAGCAGATGCAAATCTAAATATAAAAACTGCTACTGTAGACGAACGGTTCAACCTAGAAGAACAAAATTTGGTGAGCCAAGTGGGATTTGTGTACTGATCATTACCACCAAGTATCATCAAGATTGGGTGAAAAAATATTTGCAGGTATTTCAAAAACTCGTTAATTCTTAGAAGGTTGGCAACCCCTCTCAATGAAAGTGCTTTTCCAGAGTCTGTGCCTAGGGCTACTTGAAGAGGAAACAAACCGTAGATACAAAACTGAGAACTCCTTTATTTTGTCAAGTTTCAAAGTGCTACTCCAAACCATGTTGGATTTAGAGTTCCAAATTCATCTATCTATATAGGAGAGAACAGAAGGAAACCTAAATATAAAAACTGCTTCTGTACACGAACGCTTCAACCTAGAAGAACAAAATTTGGTGAGCCAAGAGGGATTTGTGTACTGATCATTACCACCAAGTATCATCAAGATTGGGTAAAAGAAATATTTGCTGGTATTTCGGAAACTCGTTAATTCTTAGAAGCTTGGCAACCCCTCTCGATGAAAGTGCTTTTCCACAGTCTGTGCCTAGGGCTACTTGAAGAGGAAACAAACCATAGAGACAAAACTGAGAACTCCTTTATTTTGTCAAGTTTCAAAGAGATACTACAAACCATGTTGGATTTAGAGTTCCAACTTCATCTATTTATATAGGAGAGAACAGAGGGAAACCTAAATATAAAAACTGCTACTGTAGACGAACGCTTCAACCTAGAAGAACAAAATATGGTGAGCCAAGTGCAATTTGTGTACTGATCATTACCACCAAGTATCATCAAGATTGGGTGAAAAAATATTTGCTGGTATTTCGGTAAGTCGTTAATTCTTAGAAGGTTGGCAACCCCTCTCAATGAAAGTGCTTTTCCACAGTCTGTGCCTAGGGCTACTTGAAGAGGAAACAAACCATAGAGACAAAACTGAGAACTCCTTTATTTTTTCAAGTTTCAAAGAGCTACTACGAACCACGTGGGATTTAGAGTTCCAAATTCATCTATCTATATAGGAGAGAACAGAAGGAAACCTAAATATAAAAACTGCTACTGTACACGAACGCTTCAACCTAGAAGAACAAAATTTCGTGAGCCAAGTGGGATTTGTGTACTAATCATTACCACCAAGTATGATCAAGATCGGGTGAAAAAATATTTGCTGGTATTTCGGGAAGTCGTTAATTCTTAGAAGCTTGGCAACCCCTCTCAATGACAGTGCTTTTCCACAGTCTGTGCTGAGGGCTACTTGAAGAGGAAAAAACCATAGAGACAAAACTGAGACCTCCTTTATTTTGTCAAGTTTCAAAGAGCTACTACAAATCATGTTGGATTTAGAGTTCCACATTCATCTATCTATATAGGAGAGAACAGAGGGAAAACTAAATATAAAAACTACTACTGTAGATGAACGCTTCAACCTAGAAGAACAAAATTTGGTGAGCCAAGTGGGATTTGTGTACTGATCATTACCACCAAGTATCATCAAGATTGGGTGAAAAATATTTGCTGGTATTTGGGCAACTCGTTAATTATTAGAAGGTTGGCAACCCCTCTCAATGAAAGTGCTTTTACACAGTCTGTGCTTAGGGCTACTTAAAGCGGAAACAAACCATAGAGAAAAAACTGAGAACTCCTTTATTTTGTCAAGTTTCAAAGAGCTACTACAAACCATGTTGGATTTAAAGTTCCAAATTCATGTATCTATATAGGAGAGAGCAGAGGGAAACCTAAATATAAATACTGCTACTGTAGACGAACGCTTCAACCTAGAAGAACAAAATTTGGTGAGCCAAGTGGGATTTGGGTACTGATCATTACCACCAAGTATCATCAAGATTGGGTGAAAAAATATTTGCTGGTATTTCGGAAACTCGTTAATTCTTAGAAGGTTGGAAACCCCTATCAATGAAAGTGCTTTTCCACAGTCTGTGCCTAGGGCTACTTGAAGAGGAAACAAACCATAGAGACAAAACTGATAACTCCTTTATTTTGTCAAGTTTCAAAGTGCTACTACGAACCATGTTGGATTTAGAGTTCCAAATTCATCTATCTCTATCAGAGAGAACAGAAGGAAACCTAAATATAAAAACTGCTACTGTACACGAACGCTTCACCCTAGAAGAACAAAATTTCATGAGACAAGTGGGATTTGTGTACAAATCATTACCACCAAGTATCATCAAGATTGGGTGAAAAAATATTTGCTGGTATTTCGGAAACTCGTAAATTCTTAGAAGGTTGGCAACCCTTCTCAATGAAAGTGCTTTTCCACAGTCTGTGACTAGGGATACTTGAAGAGGAAACAAACCATGGAGACAAAATTGAGAACTCCTTTATTTTGTCAAGTTTCAAAGAGCTACTACAAACCATGTTGGATTTAGAGTTCCACATTCTTCTATCTATATAGGAGAGAACAGAGGGAAAACTAAATATAAAAACTACTACTGTAGATGAACGCTTCAACCTAGAAGAACAAAATTTGGTGAGCCAAGTGGGATTTGTGTACTGATCATTACCAACAAGTTTCATCAAGATTGGGTGAAAAAATATTTGCTGGTATTTCGGAAATGCGTTAATTCTTAGAAGCTTGACAACCCCTCTCAATGAAAGTGCTTTTCCACAGTCTGTGCTTAGGGCTACTTGAAGAATAAACATACCATAGAGACAAAACTGAGAACTCCTTTATTTTGTGAAGTTTCAAAGAGCTACTACGAACCTTGTTGGATTTAGAGTTCCAAATTCATCTATCTATTTAGGACAGAGCAGAGGGAATCCTAAATATAAAAACTGCTTCTGTAGACGAACGCTTCAACCTAGAAGAACAAAATTTGGTGAGCCAAGTGGGATTTGTGTACTGATCATTACCACCAAGTATCATCAAGATTGGGTGAAAAAATATTTGCTGGTATTTCGGAAACTCGTTAATTCTTAGAAGTTGACAACCCCTCTCAATGAAAGTGCTTTTCCACAGTCTGTGCTTTGGGCTATTAAAGAGGAAACAAACCATAGAGACAAAACTGAGAACTCCTTTATTTTGTCAAGTTTCAAGGAGCTACTACAAACCATGTTGGATTTAGAGTTCCAAAATCATCTATCTATATAGGAGAGAGCAGATGGAAATATAAATATAAAAACTGCTACTGTAGAAGAACGCTTCAACCTAGAAGAACAAAATTTGGTGAGCCAAGTGGGATTTGTGTACTGATCATTACCACCAAGTATGATCAATATTGGGTGAAAAAATATATGCTGGTATTTCGGCAACGCGTTAATTCTTAGAAGCTTGACAACCCCTCTCAATGAAAGTGCTTTTCCACAGTCTGTGCTTCGGGCTACTTGAAGAGGAAACAAACCATAGAGACAAAACTGAGAACTCCTTTATTTTGTGAAGTTTCAAAGAGCTACTACGAACCGTGTTGGATTTAGAGTTGCAAATTCATCTATCTATATAGGACAGAGCAGAGGGAATCTTAAATACAAAAACTGCTTCTTAGACGAACGCTTAAACCTAGAAGAACAAAATTTGGTGAGCCACGTGGGATTTGTGTACTGATCATTACCACCAAGTATCATCAATATTGGGTGAAAAAATATTTGCAGGTATTTCGGATACTCGTTAATTCTTAGAAGCTTGGCAACCCCTCTCAATGAAAGTGCTTTTCCACAGTCTGTGCCTAGGGCTACTTGAAGAGGAAACAAACCATAGATACAAAACTGAGAACTCCTTTATTTTGTCAAGTTTCAAAGAGCTACTCCAAACCATGTTGGATTTAGAGTTCCAAATTCATCTATCTATATATTAGAGAACAGAAGGAAACCTAAATATAAAAACTGCTCTGTACACGAACGCTTCAACCTAGAAGAACAAAATTTGGTGAGCCAAGAGGGATTTGTGTACTGATCATTACCACCAAGTATCATCAAGACTGGGTAAAAGAAATATTTGCTGGTATTTCGAAACTCGTTAATTCTTAGAAGCTTGGCAACCCCTCTCGATTAAAGTGCTTTTCCACAGTCTGTGCCTAGGGCTACTTGAAGAGGAAACAAACCATAGAGACAAAACTGAGAACTCCTTTATTTTGTCAAGTTTCAAAGAGATACTACAAACCCTGTTGGATTTAAAGTTCCAACTTCATCTATTTATATAGGAGAGAACAGAGGGAAACCTAAATATAAAAACTGCTTCTGTAGACGAACGCTTCAACCTAGAAGAACAAAATTTGGTGAGCCAAGTGCAATTTGTGTACTGATCATTACCACCAAGTATCATCAAAATCGGGTGAAAAAATATTTGCTGGTATTTCGGAAACTCGTTAATTCTTAGAAGCTTGGCAACCCCTCTCAATGAAAGTGCTTTTCCACAGTCTGTGCCTAGGGCTACTTGAAGAGGAAACAAACCATAGAGACAAAACTGAGAACTCCTTTATTTTGTCAAGTTTCAAAGAGCTACTACGAACCACGTGGGATTTAGAGTTCCAAATTCATCTATCTATATAGGAGAGAACAGAAGGAAACCTAAATATAAAAACTGCTACTGTACACGAACGCTTCAACCTAGAAGAACAAAATTTCGTGAGCCAAGTGGGATTTGTGTACTGATCATTACCACCAAGTATGATCAAGATCGGTTGAAAAAATATTTGCTGGTATTTCGGGAAGTCGTTAATTCTTAGAAGCTTGGCAACCCCTCTCAATGAAAGTGCTTTTCCACAGTCTGGGCTGAGGGCTACTTGAAGAGGAAAAAACCATAGAGACAAAACTGAGACCTCCTTTATTTTGTCAAGTTTCAAAGAGCTACTACAAATCATGTTGGATTTAGAGTTCCACATTCATCTCTCTATATAGGAGAGAACAGAGGGAAAACTAAATATAAAAACTACTACTGTAGATGAACGCTTCAACCTAGAAGAACAAAATTTGGTGAGCCAAGTGGGATTTGTGTACTGATCATTACCACCAAGTATCATCAAGATTGGGTGAAAAATATTTGCTGGTATTTGGGAAACTCGTTAATTATTAGAAGCTTGGCAACCCCTCTCAATGAAAGTGCTTTTACACAGTCTGTGCTTAGGGCTACTTAAAGCGGAAACAAACCATAGAGACAAAACTGAGAACTCCTTTATTTTGTCAGTTTCAAAGAGCTACTACAAACCATGTTGGATTTAAAGTTCCAAATTCATCTATCTATATAGGAGAGAGCAGAGGGAAAAGTAAATATAAAAACTGCTACTGTAGACGAACGCTTCAACCTAGAAGAACAAAATTTGGTGAGCCAAGTGGGATTTGGGTACTTATCATTACCACCAAGTATCATCAAGATTGGGTGAAAAAATGTATGCTGGTATTTCGGAAAATCGTTAATTCTTAGAAGCTTGACAACCCCTCTCAATGAAAGTGCTTTTCCACAGTCTGTGCTTAGGGCTACTTAAAGAGGAAACAACCATAGAGACAAAACTGAGAACTCTTTTATTTTGTCAAGTTTCAAAGAGCTACTACGAACCATGTTGTATTTAGAGTTCCAAATTCATCTATCTATATAGGAGAGAGCAGAGGGAATCCTAAATATAAAAACTGCTACTGTAGACGAACGCTTCAACCTAGAAGAACAAAATTTGGTTAGCCAAGTGGGATTTGTGTACTGATCATTACCACCAAGTATCATCAATATTGGGTGAAAAAATATTTGCAGGTATTTCGGAAACTCTTTAATTCTTAGAAGTTTGGCAACCACTCTCAATGAAAGTGCTTTTCCACAGTCTGTGCTTAGGGCTACTTGAAGAGGAAACAAACCATAGAGACAAAACTGAGAACTCCTTTATTTTGTCAAGTTTCAAAGAGCTACTCCAAACCATGTTGGATTTAGAGTTCCAAATTCATCTATCTATATTGGAGAGAACAGAAGGAAACCTAAATATAAAAACTGCTACTGTACACGAACGCTTCAACCTATAAGAACAAAATTTGGTGAGCCAAGTGGGATTTGTGTACTGATCATTACCACCAAGTATCATCAAGATTGCGTAAAAAAATATTTGCTGGTATTTAGGAAACTCGTTAATTCTTAGAAGCTTGGCAACCCCTCTCGATGAAAGTGCTTTTCCACAGTCTGGGCTGAGGGCTACTTGAAGAGGAAAAAACCATAGAGACAAAACTGAGACCTCCTTTATTTTGTCAAGTTTCAAAGAGCTACTACAAATCATGTTGGATTTAGAGTTCCACATTCATCTATCTATATAGGAGAGAACAGAGGGAAAACTAAATATAAAAACTACTACTGTAGATGAACACTTCAACCTAGAAGAACAAAATTTGGTGAGCCAAGTGGGATTTGTGTACTGATCATTACCACCAAGTATCATCAAGATTGGGTGAAAAATATTTGCTGGTATTTGGGAAACTCGTTAATTATTAGAAGCTTGGCAACCCCTCTCAATGAAAGTGCTTTTACACAGTCTGTGCTTAGGGCTACTTAAAGCGGAAACAAACCATAGAGACAAAACTGAGAACTCCTTTATTTTGTCAGTTTCAAAGAGCTACTACAAACCATGTTGGATTTAAAGTTCCAAATTCATCTATCTATATAGGAGAGAGCAGAGGGAAAAGTAAATATAAAAACTGCTACTGTAGACGAACGCTTCAACCTAGAAGAACAAAATTTGGTGAGCCAAGTGGGATTTGGGTACTTATCATTACCACCAAGTATCATCAAGATTGGGTGAAAAAATGTATGCTGGTATTTCGGAAAATCGTTAATTCTTAGAAGCTTGACAACCCCTCTCAATGAAAGTGCTTTTCCACAGTCTGTGCTTAGGGCTACTTAAAGAGGAAACAAACCATAGAGACAAAACTGAGAACTCTTTTATTTTGTCAAGTTTCAAAGAGCTACTACGAACCATGTTGGATTTAGAGTTCCAAATTCATCTATCTATATAGGAGAGAGCAGAGGGAATCCTAAATATAAAAACTGCTACTGTAGACGAACGCTTCAACCTAGAAGAACAAAATTTGGTTACCCAAGTGGGATTTGTGTACTGATCATTACACCAAGTATCATCAAGATTGGGTGAAAAAATATTTGCTGGTATTTCGGAAACTCGTTAATTCTTAGAAGGTTGGAAACCCCTATCAATGAAAGTGCTTTTCCACAGTCTGTGCCTACGGCTACTTGAAGAGGAAACAAACCATAGAGACAAAACTGATAACTCTTGTATTTTGTCAAGTTTCAAAGTGCTACTACGAACCATGTTGGATTTAGAGTTCCAAATTCATCTATCTATATCAGAGAGAACAGAAGGAAACCTAAATATAAAAACTGCTACTGTACACGAACGCTTCAAACTAGAAGAACAAAATTTCGTGAGCCAAGTGGGATTTGTGTACTGATCATTACCACCAAGTTTCATCAAGATAGGGTGAAAAAATATTTGCTGGTATTTCGGAAATGCGTTAATTCTTAGAAGCTTGACAACCCCTCTCAATGAAAGTGCTTTTCCACAGTCTGTGCTTAGGGCTACTTGAAGTGGAAACAAACCATAGAGACAAAACTGAGAACTCCTTTATTTTGTGAAGTCTCAAAGAGCTACTACGAACCTTGTTGGATTTAGAGTTCCAAATTCATCTATCTATTTAGGACAGAGCAGAGGGAATCCTAAATATAAAAACTGCTTCTGTAGACGAACGCTTCAACCTAGAAGAACAAAATTTGGTGAGCCAAGTGGGATTTGTGTACTGATCATTACCACCAAGTATCATCAAGATTGGGTGAAAAAATATTTGCTGGTATTTCGGAAACTCGTTAATTCTTAGAAGCTTGACAACCCCTCTCAATGAAAGTGCTTTTCCACAGTCTGTGCTTTGGGCTACTTAAAGAGGAAACAAACCATAGAGACAAAACTGAGAACTCCTTTATTTTGTCAAGTTTCAAGGAGCTACTACAAACCATGTTGGATTTAGAGTTCCAAATTCATCTATCTATATAGGAGAGAGCAGATGGAAATATAAATATAAAAACTGCTACTGTAGACGAACGCTTCAACCTAGAAGAACAAAATTTGGTGAGCCAAGTGGGATTTGTGTACTGATCATTACCACCAAGTATCATCAAGATTGGGTGAAAAAATATTTGCTGGTATTTCGGAAACGCGTTAATTCTTAGAAGCTTGACAACCCCTCTCAATGAAAGTGCTTTTACACAGTCTGTGCTTAGGGCTACATAAAGAGGAAACAAACCATAGAGACAAAACTGAGAACTCCTTTATTTTGTCACGTTTCAAAGAGCTACTACAATCCATGTTGGATTTAGAGTTCCAAATTCATCTATCTATATAGGATTGAGCAGATGCAAATCTAAATATAAAAACTGCTACTGTAGACGAACGGTTCAACCTAGAAGAACAAAATTTGGTGAGCCAAGTGGGATTTGTGTACTGATCATTACCACCAAGTATCATCAAGATTGGGTGAAAAAATATTTGCTGGTATTTCGGAAACTCGTTAATTCTTAGAAGCTTGGCAACCCCTCTCAATGAAAGTGCTTTTCCACAGTCTGTGCCTAGGGAAACTTGAAGAGGAAACAAACCATAGTGACAAAACTGAGAACTCCTTTATTTTGTCAAGTTTCAAAGAGCTACTACAAACCATGTTGGATTTATAGTTCCACATTCATCTATCTATATAGGAGAGAACAGAGGGAAAACTAAATATAAAAACTACTACTGTAGATGAACGCTTCAACCTAGAAGAACAAAATTGGGTGAGCCAAGTTGGATTTGTGTACTGATCATTTCCACCAAGTATCATCAAGATTGGCTGAAAAAAATATATGCTGGTATTTCGGAAACACGTTAATTCTTAGAAGCTTGGCAACCCCTCTCAATGAAAGTGCTTTTCCACAGTCTGTGCTTTGGGCTACTTGAAGAGGAAACAAACCATAGAGAGAAAACTGAGAACTCCTTTATTTTGTGAAGTTTCAAAGAGCTACTACGAACCGTGTTGGATTTAGAGTTCCAAATTCATCTATCTATATAGGACAGATCAGAGGGAATCTTAAATATAAAAACTGCTTCTGTAGACGAACGCTTCAACCTAGAAGAACAAAATTTTGAGCCAAGTGGGATTTGTGTACTGATCATTACCACCAAGTATCATCAATATTGGGTGAAAAAATATTTGCAGGTATTTCGGAAACTCGTTAATTCTTAGAAGCTTGGCAACCCCTCTCAATGAAAGTGCTTTTCCACAGTCTGTGCCTAGGGCTACTTGAAGAGGAAACAAACCATAGATACAAAACTGAGAACTCCTTTATTTTGTCATGTTTCAAAGAGCTACTCCAAACCATGTTGGATTTAGAGTTCCAAATTCATCTATCTATATAGGAGAGAACAGAAGGAAACCTAAATATAAAAACTGCTTCTGTACACGAACGCTTCAACCTAGAAGAACAAAATTTGGTGAGCCAAGAGGGATTTGTGTACTGATCATTACCACCAAGTATCATCAAGATTGGGTAAAAGAAATATTTGCTGGTATTCGGAAACTCGTTAATTCTTAGAAGCTTGGCAACCCCTCTCGATGAAAGTGCTTTTCCACAGTCTGTGCCTAGGGCTACTTGAAGAGGAAAGAAACCATAGAGACAAAACTGAGAACTCCTTTATTTTGTAAAGTTTCAAAGAGATACTACAAACCATGTTGGATTTAGAGTTCCAACTTCATCTATTTATATAGGAGAGAACAGAGGGAAACCTAAATATAAAAACTGCTACTGTAGACGAACGCTTCAACCTAGAAGAACAAAATTTGGTGAGCCAAGTGCAATTTGTGTACTGATCATTACCACCAAGTATCATCAAGATTGGGTGAAAAAATATTTGCTGGTATTTCGGAAACTCGTTAATTCTTAGAAGGTTGGCAACCCCTCTCAATGAAAATGCTTTTCCACAGTCTGTGCTTAGGGCTACTTAAAGCGGAAACAAACCATAGAGACAAAACTGAGAACTCCTTTATTTTGTCAAGTTTCAAAGAGCTACTACAAACCATGTTGGATTTAAAGTTCCAAATTCATGTATCTATATAGTAGAGAGCAGAGGGAAACCTAAATATGAATACTGCTACTGTAGACGAACGCTTCAACCTAGAAGAACAAAATTTGGTGAGCCAAGTGGGATTTGGGTACTGATCATTTCCACCAAGTATCATCAAGATTGGGTGAAAAAATATATGCTGGTATTTCGGAAACTCGTTAATTCTTAGAAGCATGACAACCCCTCTCAATGAAAGTGCTTTTCCACAGTCTGTGCTTAGGGCTACTTAAAGAGGAAACAAACCATAGAGACAAAACTGAGAACTCTTTTATTTTGTCAAGTTTCAAAGAGCTACTACGAACCATGTTGTATTTAGAGTTCCAAATTCATCTATCTATATAGGAGAGAGCAGAGGGAATCCTAAATATAAAAACTGCTACTGTAGACGAACGCTTCAACCTAGAAGAACAAAATTTGGTTAGCCAAGTGGGATTTGTGTACTGATCATTACCACCAAGTATCATCAATATTGGGTGAAAAAATATTTGCAGGTATTTCGGAAACTCTTTAATTCTTAGAAGTTTGGCAACCACTCTCAATGAAAGTGCTTTTCCACAGTCTGTGCTTAGGGCTACTTGAAGAGGAAACAAACCATAGAGACAAAACTGAGAACTCGTTTATTTTGTCAAGTTTCAAAGAGCTACTCCAAACCATGTTGGATTTAGAGTTCCAAATTCATCTATCTATATTGGAGAGAACAGAAGGAAACCTAAATATAAAAACTGCTACTGTACACGAACGCTTCAACCTATAAGAACAAAATTTGGTGAGCCAAGTGGGATTTGTGTACTGATCATTACCACCAAGTATCATCAAGATTGCGTAAAAAAATATTTGCTGGTATTTCGGAAACTCGTTAATTCTTAGAAGCTTGGCAACCCCTCTCGATGAAAGTGCTTTTCCACAGTCTGTGCCTAGGGCTATTGAAGAGGAAACAAACCATAGAGACAAAACTGAGAACTCCTTTATTTTGTCAAGTTTCAAAGAGATACTACAAACCCTGTTGGATTTAGAGTTCCAAATTCATCTATGTATATAAGAGACAACAGAGCGAAAACTAAATATAAAAACCAATACTGTAGACGAACGCTTCAACCTAGAAGAACAAAATTTGCTGAGCCAAGTGGGATTTGTGTACAAATCATTACCACCAAGTATCATCAAGATTGGGTGAAAAAGTATTTGCTGGTATTTCGGAAACTCGTTAATTCTTAGAAGCTTGGCAACCCCTCTCAATGAAAGTGCTTTTCCACAGTCTGTGCCTAGGGATACTTGAAGAGGAAACAAACCATAGAGACAAAACTGAGAACTCCTTTATTTTGTCAAGTTTCAAAGAGCTACTACGAACCATGGTGGTTTTAGAGTTCCAAATTCATCTATCTATGTAGGAGACAACAGAGGGAAACCCAAATATAAAAACTGCTACTGTAGACGAACGCTTCAACCTAGTAGAACAAATTTTGGTGGGAAAAGTGGGATTTGTGTACTGATCATTACCACCAAGTATCATCAAGATTGGTTAAAAAAAATATTTGCTGGTATTTCGGAAACTCGTTAATTCTTAGAAGTTTGGCAACCCCTCTCAATGAAAGTGCTTTTCCACAGTCTGTGCCTAGGGCTACTTGAAGAGGAAACAAACCATAGAGACAAAACTGAGAACTCCTTTATTTTGTCAAGTTTCAATGAGCTACTACGAACCACGTGGGATTTAGAGTTCCAAATTCATCTATCTATATAGGAGAGAACAGAAGGAAACCTAAATATAAAAACTGCTACTGTACACGAACGCTTCAACCTAGAAGAACAAAATTTCGTGAGCCAAGTGGGATTTGTGTACTGATCATTACCACCAAGTATCATCAAGATTGGGTGAAAAAATATTTGCTGGTATTTCGGAAACTCGTTAATTCTTAGAAGCTTGAAAACCCCTCTCAATGAAAGTGCTTTTCCACAGTCTGTGCTTTGGGCTACTTAAAGAGGAAACAAACCATAGAGACAAAACTGAGAACTCCTTTATTTTGTCAAGTTTCAAGGAGCTACTACAAACCATGTTGGATTTAGAGTTCCAAATTCATCTATCTATATAGGAGAGAGCAGATGGAAATATAAATATAAAAACTGCTACTGTAGACGAACGCTTCAACCTAGAAGAACAAAATTTGGTGAGCCAAGTGGGATTTGTGTACTGATCATTACCACCAAGTATCATCAAGATTGGGTGAAAAAATATTTGCTGGTATTTCGGAAACGCGTTAATTCTTAGAAGCTTGACAACCCCTCTCAATGAAAGTGCTTTTACACAGTCTGTGCTTAGGGCTACATAAAGAGGAAACAAACCATAGAGACAAAACTGAGAACTCCTTTATTTTGTCACGTTTCAAAGAGCTACTACAATCCATGTTGGATTTAGAGTTCCAAATTCATCTATCTATATAGGATTGAGCAGATGCAAATCTAAATATAAAAACTGCTACTGTAGACGAACGGTTCAACCTAGAAGAACAAAATTTGGTGAGCCAAGTGGGATTTGTGTACTGATCATTACCACCTAGTATCATCAAGATTGGGTGAAAAAATATTTGCTGGTATTTCGGAAACTCGTTAATTCTTAGAAGCTTGGCAACCCCTCTCAATGAAAGTGCTTTTCCACAGTCTCTGCCTAGGGAAACTTGAAGAGGAAACAAACCATAGTGACAAAACTGAGAACTCCTTTATTTTGTCAAGTTTCAAAGAGCTACTACAAATCATGTTGGATTTATAGTTCCACATTCATCTATCTATATAGGAGAGAACAGAGGGAAAACTAAATATAAAAACTACTACTGTAGATGAACGCTTCAACCTAGAAGAACAAAATTGGGTGAGCCAAGTTGGATTTGTGTACTGATCATTTCCACCAAGTATCATCAAGATTGGCTGAAAAAAATATATGCTGGTATTTCGGAAACGCGTTAATTCTTAGAAGCTTGGCAACCCCTCTCAATGAAAGTGCTTTTCCACAGTCTGTGCTTTGGGCTACTTGAAGAGGAAACAAACCATTGAGACAAAACTGAGAACTCCTTTATTTTGTCAAGTTTCAAAAAGCTACTCCAAACCATGTTGGATTTAGAGTTCCAAATTCATCTATCTATATAGGAGAGAACAGAAGGAAACCTAAATATAAAAACTGCTTCTGTACACAAACGCTTCAACCTAGAAGAACAAAATTTGGTGAGCCAAGAGGGATTTGTGTACTGATCATTACCACCAAGTATCATCAAGATTGGGTAAAAGAAATATTTGCTGGTATTCGGAAACTCGTTAATTCTTAGAAGCTTGGCAACCCCTCTCGATGAAAGTGCTTTTCCACAGTCTGTGCCTAGGGCTACTTGAAGAGGAAAGAAACCATAGAGACAAAACTGAGAACTCCTTTATTTTGTAAAGTTTCAAAGAGATACTACAAACCATGTTGGATTTAGAGTTCCAACTTCATCTATTTATATAGGAGAGAACAGAGGGAAACCTAAATATAAAAACTGCTACTGTAGACGAACGCTTCAACCTAGAAGAACAAAATTTGGTGAGCCAAGTGCAATTTGTGTACTGATCATTACCACCAAGTATCATCAAGATTGGGTGAAAAAATATTTGCTGGTATTTCAAAAACTCGTTAATTCTTAGAAGGTTGGCAACCCCTCTCAATGAAAGTGCTTTTCCACAGTCTGTGCTTAGGGCTACTTAAAGCGGAAACAAACCATAGAGACAAAACTGAGAACTCCTTTATTTTGTCAAGTTTCAAAGAGCTACTACAAACCATGTTGGATTTAAAGTTCCAAATTCATGTATCTATATAGGAGAGAGCAGAGGGAAACCTAAATATGAATACTGCTACTGTAGACGAACGCTTCAACCTAGAAGAACAAAATTTGGTGAGCCAAGTGGGATTTGGGTACTGATCATTTCCACCAAGTATCATCAAGATTGGGTGAAAAAATATATGCTGGTATTTCGGAAACTCGTTAATTCTTAGAAGCATGACAACCCCTCTCAATGAAAGTGCTTTTCCACAGTCTGTGCTTAGGGCTACTTAAAGAGGAAACAAACCATAGAGACAAAACTGAGAACTCTTTTATTTTGTCAAGTTTCAAAGAGCTACTACGAACCATGTTGGATTTAGAGTTCCAAATTCATCTATCTATATCAGAGAGAATAGAAGGAAACCTAAATATAAAAACTGCTACTGTACACGAACGCTTCAACCTAGAAGAACAAAATTTGGTGAGCCAAGTGGGATTTGTGTTCTGATCATTACCACCAAGTATCATCAAGATTGGGTGAAAAAATATATGCTGGTATTTCGGAAACGTGTTAATTCTTAGAAGCTTGACAACCACTCTCAATGAAAGTGCTTTTCAACAGTCTGTGCTTAGGGCTACTTGAAGAGGAAACAAACCGTAGTGACAAAACTGAGAACTCCTTTATTTTGTGAAGTTTCAAAGAGCTACTACAAACCGTGTTGGATTTAGAGTTGCAAATTCATCTATCTATATAGGACAGAGCAGAGGGAATCTTAAATATAAAAACTGCTTCTGTAGACGAACGCTTCAACCTAGAAGAACAAAGTTTGGTGAGCCACGTGGGACTTGTGTACTGATCATTACCACCAAGTATCATCAATATTGGGTGAAAAAATATTTGCAGGTATTTCGGAAACTCTTTAATTCTTAGAAGTTTGGCAACCCCTCTCAATGAAAGTGCTTTTCCACAGTCTGTGCTTAGGGCTACTTGAAGAGGAAAGAAACCATAGAGACAAAACTGAGAACTCCTTTATTTTGTCAAGTTTCAAAGAGCTACTCCAAACCATGTTGGATTTAGAGTTCCAAATTCATCTATCTATATTGGAGAGAACAGAAGGAAACCTAAATATAAAAACTGCTACTGTACACGAACGCTTCAACCTATAAGAACAAAATTTGGTGAGCCAAGTGGGATTTGTGTACTGATCATTACCACCAAGTATCATCAAGATTGCGTAAAAAAATATTTGCTGGTATTTCGGAAACTCGTTAATTCTTAGAAGCTTGGCAACCCCTCTCGATGAAAGTGCTTTTCCACAGTCTGTGAGTAGGGCTATTGAAGAGGAAACAAACCATAGAGACAAAACTGAGAACTCCTTTATTTTGTCAAGTTTCAAAGAGATACTACAAACCCTGTTGGATTTAGAGTTCCAAATTCATCTATGTATATAAGAGACAACAGAGCGAAAACTAAATATAAAAACCGATACTGTAGACGAACGCTTCAACCTAGAAGAACAAAATTTGCTGAGCCAAGTGGGATTTGTGTACAAATCATTACCACCAAGTATCATCAAGATTGGGTGAAAAAGTATTTGCTGGTATTTCGGAAACTCGTTAATTCTTAGAAGCTTGGCAACCCCTCTCAATGAAAGTGCTTTTCAGCAGTCTGTGCCTAGGGCTACTTGAAGAGGAAACAAACCATAGAGACAAAACTGAGAACTCCTTTATTTTGTCAAGTTTCAAAGAGCTACTACGAACCACGTGGGATTTAGAGTTCCAAATTCATCTATCTATATAGGAGAGAACAGAAGGAAACCTAAATATAAAAACTGCTACTGTACACGAACGCTTCAACCTAGAAGAACAAAATTTCGTGAGCCAAGTGGGATTTGTGTACTAATCATTACCACCAAGTATCATCAAGATCGGGTGAAAAAATATTTGCTGGTATTTCGGGAAGTCGTTAATTCTTAGAAGCTTGGCAACCCCTCTCAATGAAAGTGCTTTTCCACAGTCTGTGCTGAGGGCTACTTGAAGAGGAAACAAACCATAGAGACAAAACTGAGAATTCCTTTATTTTGTAAAGTTTCAAAGAGCTACTACAAATCATGTTGGATTTAGAGTTCCACATTCATCTATCTATATAGGAGAGAACAGAGGGAAAACTAAATATAAAAACTACTACTGTAGATGAACGCTTCAACCTAGAAGAACAAAATTTGGTGAGCCAAGTGGGATTTGTGTACTGATCATTACCACCAAGTATCATCAAGATTGGGTGAAAAATATTTGCTGGTATTTGGGAAACTCGTTAATTATTAGAAGCTTGGCAACCCCTCTCAATGAAAGTGCTTTTACACAGTCTGTGCTTAGGGCTACTTAAAGCGGAAACAAACCATAGAGACAAAACTGAGAACTCCTTCATTTTGCCAAGTTTCAAAGAGCTACTACAAACCATGTTGGATTTAAAGTTCCAAATTCATGTATCTATATAGGAGAGAGCAGAGGGAAACCTAAATATAAAATCTGCTACTGTAGACGAACGCTTCAACCTAGAAGAACAAAATTTGGTGAGCCAAGTGGGATTTGTGTACTGATCATTACCACCAAGTATCATCAAGATTGGGTGAAAAAATATTTGCTGGTATTTCGGAAACGCGTTAATTCTTAGAAGATTGACAACCCCTCTCAATGAAAGTGCTTTTCCACAGTCTGTGCTTAGGGCTATTTGAAGAGGAAACAAACCATAGAGACAAAACTGAGAACTCCTTTATTTTGTGAAGTTTCAAAGAGCTACTACGAACCATGTTGGATTTAGAGTTCCACATTCATCTATCTATATAGGAGAGAGCAGAGGGAAACCTAAATATAAAAACTGCTACTGTAGACGAACGCTTCAACCTAGAAGAACAAAATTAGGTGAGCCAAGTGGGATTTGTGTACTGATTATTACCACCAAGTATCATCAAGATTGGGTGAAAAAATATTTGCTGGTATTTCGGAAACGCGTTAATTCTTAGAAGATTGACAACCCCTCTCATTGAAAGTGCTTTTTCACAGTCTGTGCTTAGGGCTACTTGAAGAGGAAACAAACCATAGAGACAAAACTGAGAACTCCTTTATTTTGTCAAGTTTCAAAGAGCTACTACTAACCATGTTGGATTTAGAGTTCCAAATTCATCTATCTATATAGGAGAGATCAGAGGGAATCCTACATATAAAAACTGCTTCTGTAGACGAACGCTTCAACCTAGAAGAACAAAATTTGGTGAGCCAAGTGGGATTTGTGTACTTATCATTACCACCAAGTATCATCAAGATTGGGTGAAAAAATATTTGCTGGTATTTCGGAAACTTGTTAATTCTTAGAAGCTTGACAACCCCTCTCAATGAAAGTGCTTTTACACAGTCGGTGCTTAGGGCTACTTAAAGAGGAAACAAACCATAGAGACAAAACTGAGAACTCCTTTATTTTGTCAAGTTTCAAAGAGCTACTACAAACCATGTTGGATTTAGAGTTCCAAATTCATCTATCTATATAGGATTGAGCAGATGGAAATCTAAATATAAAAACTGCTACTGTAGACGAACGCTTCAACCTAGAAGAACAAAATTTCGTGAGCCAAGTGGGATTTCTGTACTGATCACTACCTCCAAGTATCATCAAGATTGGGTGAAAAAATATTTGCAGGTATTTCGGAAACTCGTTAATTCTTAGAAGGTTGGAAACCCCTCTCAATGAATGTGCTTTTCCACAGTGTGTGCCTAGGGCTACTTGAAGATTAAACAAACCATAGGGACAAAACTGAGAACTCCTTTATTTTGTCAAGTTTCAAAGAGCTACTACAAACCATGTTGGATTTAGAGTTCAAAATTCATCTATCTATATCGGATTGATCAGATGGAAATCTAAATATAAAAACTGCTACTGTAGAAGAACGCTTCAACCGAGAAGTACAAATTTCGTGAGCCAAGTGGGATTTGTGTACTAATCATTACCACCAAGTATCATCAAGATCGGGTGAAAAAATATTTGCTGGTACTTCGGAAACTCGTTAATTCTTAGAAGCTTGGCAAGCCCTCTCAATGAAAGTGCTTTTCCACAGTCTGTGCTGAGGGCTACTTGAAGAGGAAACAAACCATAGAGACAAAAATGAGAACTCCTTTACTTTGTAAAGTTTCAAAGAGCTACTACAAACCATGTTGGATTTAGAGTTCCACATTCATCTATCTATATAGGAGAGAACAGAGGGAAAACTAAATATAAAAACTACTACTGTATATGAACGCTTCAACCTAGAAGAACAAAATTTCGTGAGCCAAGTGGGATTTGTGTACTAATCATTACCACCAAGTATCATCAAGATTGGGTGAAAAATATTTGCTGGAATTTGGGAAAATCGTTAATTATTAGAAGCTTGGCAACCTGTCTCAATGAAAGTGCTTTTACACAGTCTGTGCTTAGGGCTACTTAAAGCGGAAACAAACCATAGAGACAAAACTGAGAACTCCTTCATTTTGTCAAGTTTCAAAGAGCTACTACAAACCATGTTGGATTTAAAGTTCCAAATTCATGTATCTATATAGGAGAGAGCAGAGGGAAACCTAAATATAAAAACTGCTACTGTAGACGAACGCTTCAACCTAGAAGAACAAAATTTGGTGAGCCAAGTGGGATTTGTGTACTGATCATTACCACCAAGTATCATCAAGATTGGGTGAAAAAATATTTGCTGGTATTTCGGAAACACGTTAATTCTTAGAAGATTGACAACCCCTCTCAATGAAAGTGCTTTTTCACAGTCTGTGCTTAGGGCTACTTGAAGAGGAAACAAACCATAGAGACAAAACTGAGAACTCCTTTATTTTGTCAAGTTTCAAAGTGCTACTACGAACCATGTTGGATTTAGAGTTCCAAATTCATCTATCTATATAGGAGAGATCAGAGGGAATCCTACATATAAAAACTGCTTCTGTAGACGAACGCTTCAACCTAGAAGAACAAAATTTGGTGAGCCAAGTGGGATTTGTGTACTGATCATTACCACCAAGTATCATCAAGATTGGGTGAAAAAATATTTGCTGGTATTTCGGAAACTCGTTAATTCTTAGAAGCTTGACAACCCCTCTCAATGAAAGTGCTTACACAGTCTGTGCTTAGGGCTACTTAAAGAGGAAACAAACAATGGAGACAAAACTGAGAACTCCTTTATTTTGTCAAGTTTCAAAGAGCTACTACAAACCATGTTGGATTTAGAGTTCAAAATTCATCTATCTATATCGGATTGATCAGATGGAAATCTAAATATAAAAACTGCTACTGTAGAAGAACGCTTCAACCTAGAAGAACAAAATTTCGTGAGCCAAGTGGGATTTGTGTACTGATCATTACCACCAAGTATCATCAAGATCGGGTGAAAAAATATTTGCTGGTATTTCAGAAACTCCTTAATTCTTAGAAGCTTGGCAACTTCTCTCAATGAAAGTGCTTTTCCACAGTCTGTGCTGAGGGCTACTTGAAGAGGAAACAAACCATAGAGACAGAACTGAGAACTCCTTTATTTTGTAAAGTTTCAAAGAGCTACTACGAACCATGTTGGATTTAGAGTTCCAAATTCATCTATCTATATAGGAGAGAGCAGAGGGAAACCTAAATATAAAAACTGCTACTTTAGACGAACGCTTCAACTTAGAAGAACAAAATATGGTGAGCCAACGTGGGATTTGTGTACTGATCATTACCACCAAGTATCATCAAGATTGGGTGAAAAATATTTGCTGGTATTTGGGAAACTCGTTAATTATTAGAAGCTTGGCAACCCCTCTCAATGAAAGTGCTTTTACACAGTCTGTGCTTAGGGCTACTTAAAGCGGAAACAAACCATAGAGACAAAACTGAGAACTCCTTCATTTTGCCAAGTTTCAAAGAGCTACTACAAACCATGTTGGATTTAAAGTTCCAAATTCATGTATCTATATAGGAGAGAGCAGAGGGAAACCTAAATATAAAAACTGCTACTGTAGACGAACGCTTCAACCTAGAAGAACAAAATTTGGTGAGCCAAGTGGGATTTGTGTACTGATCATTACCACCAAGTATCATCAAGATTGGGTGAAAAAATATTTGCTGGTATTTCGGAAACGCGTTAATTCTTAGAAGATTGACAACCCCTCTCAATGAAAGTGCTTTTCCACAGTCTGTGCTTAGGGCTATTTGAAGAGGAAACAAACCATAGAGACAAAACTGAGAACTCCTTTATTTTGTGAAGTTTCAAAGAGCTACTACGAACCATGTTGGATTTAGAGTTCCACATTCATCTATCTATATAGGAGAGAGCAGAGGGAAACCTAAATATAAAAACTGCTACTGTAGACGAACGCTTCAACCTAGAAGAACAAAATTAGGTGAGCCAAGTGGGATTTGTGTACTGATTATTACCACCAAGTATCATCAAGATTGGGTGAAAAAATATTTGCTGGTATTTCGGAAACGCGTTAATTCTTAGAAGATTGACAACCCCTCTCATTGAAAGTGCTTTTTCACAGTCTGTGCTTAGGGCTACTTGAAGAGGAAACAAACCATAGAGACAAAACTGAGAACTCCTTTATTTTGTCAAGTTTCAAAGAGCTACTACTAACCATGTTGGATTTAGAGTTCCAAATTCATCTATCTATATAGGAGAGATCAGAGGGAATCCTACATATAAAAACTGCTTCTGTAGACGAACGCTTCAACCTAGAAGAACAAAATTTGGTGAGCCAAGTGGGATTTGTGTACTTATCATTACCACCAAGTATCATCAAGATTGGGTGAAAAAATATTTGCTGGTATTTCGGAAACTTGTTAATTCTTAGAAGCTTGACAACCCCTCTCAATGAAAGTGCTTTTACACAGTCGGTGCTTAGGGCTACTTAAAGAGGAAACAAACCATAGAGACAAAACTGAGAACTCCTTTATTTTGTCAAGTTTCAAAGAGCTACTACAAACCATGTTGGATTTAGAGTTCCAAATTCATCTATCTATATAGGATTGAGCAGATGGAAATCTAAATATAAAAACTGCTACTGTAGACGAACGCTTCAACCTAGAAGAACAAAATTTCGTGAGCCAAGTGGGATTTCTGTACTGATCATTACCTCCAAGTATCATCAAGATTGGGTGAAAAAATATTTGCAGGTATTTCGGAAACTCGTTAATTCTTAGAAGGTTGGAAACCCCTCTCAATGAATGTGCTTTTCCACAGTGTGTGCCTAGGGCTACTTGAAGATTAAACAAACCATAGGGACAAAACTGAGAACTCCTTTATTTTGTCAAGTTTCAAAGAGCTACTACAAACCATGTTGGATTTAGAGTTCAAAATTCATCTATCTATATAGGAGAGAACACAAGGAAACCTAATAATAAAAAGTGCTACTGTACACGAACGCTTCAACCGAGAAGTACAAATTTCGTGAGCCAAGTGGGATTTGTGTACTAATCATTACCACCAAGTATCATCAAGATCGGGTGAAAAAATATTTGCTGGTACTTCGGAAACTCGTTAATTCTTAGAAGCTTGGCAAGCCCTCTCAATGAAAGTGCTTTTCCACAGTCTGTGCTGAGGGCTACTTGAAGAGGAAACAAACCATAGAGACAAAAATGAGAACTCCTTTACTTTGTAAAGTTTCAAAGAGCTACTACAAACCATGTTGGATTTAGAGTTCCACATTCATCTATCTATATAGGAGAGAACAGAGGGAAAACTAAATATAAAAACTACTACTGTATATGAACGCTTCAACCTAGAAGAACAAAATTTCGTGAGCCAAGTGGGATTTGTGTACTAATCATTACCACCAAGTATCATCAAGATTGGGTGAAAAATATTTGCTGGAATTTGGGAAAATCGTTAATTATTAGAAGCTTGGCAACCTGTCTCAATGAAAGTGCTTTTACACAGTCTGTCCTTAGGGCTACTTAAAGCGGAAACAAACCATAGAGACAAAACTGAGAACTCCTTCATTTTGTCAAGTTTCAAAGAGCTACTACAAACCATGTTGGATTTAAAGTTCCAAATTCATGTATCTATATAGGAGAGAGCAGAGGGAAACCTAAATATAAAAACTGCTACTGTAGACGAACGCTTCAACCTAGAAGAACAAAATTTGGTGAGCCAAGTGGGATTTGTGTACTGATCATTACCACCAAGTATCATCAAGATTGGGTGAAAAAATATTTGCTGGTATTTCGGAAACACGTTAATTCTTAGAAGATTGACAACCCCTCTCAATGAAAGTGCTTTTTCACAGTCTGTGCTTAGGGCTACTTGAAGAGGAAACAAACCATAGAGACAAAACTGAGAACTCCTTTATTTTGTCAAGTTTCAAAGTGCTACTACGAACCATGTTGGATTTAGAGTTCCAAATTCATCTATCTATATAGGAGAGATCAGAGGGAATCCTACATATAAAAACTGCTTCTGTAGACGAACGCTTCAACCTAGAAGAACAAAATTTGGTGAGCCAAGTGGGATTTGTGTACTGATCATTACCACCAAGTATCATCAAGATTGGGTGAAAAAATATTTGCTGGTATTTCGGAAACTCGTTAATTCTTAGAAGCTTGACAACCCCTCTCAATGAAAGTGCTTACACAGTCTGTGCTTAGGGCTACTTAAAGAGGAAACAAACAATGGAGACAAAACTGAGAACTCCTTTATTTTGTCAAGTTTCAAAGAGCTACTACAAACCATGTTGGATTTAGAGTTCAAAATTCATCTATCTATATCGGATTGATCAGATGGAAATCTAAATATAAAAACTGCTACTGTAGAAGAACGCTTCAACCTAGAAGAACAAAATTTCGTGAGCCAAGTGGGATTTGTGTACTGATCATTACCACCAAGTATCATCAAGATCGGGTGAAAAAATATTTGCTGGTATTTCAGAAACTCCTTAATTCTTAGAAGCTTGGCAACTTCTCTCAATGAAAGTGCTTTTCCACAGTCTGTGCTGAGGGCTACTTGAAGAGGAAACAAACCATAGAGACAGAACTGAGAACTCCTTTATTTTGTAAAGTTTCAAAGAGCTACTACGAACCATGTTGGATTTAGAGTTCCAAATTCATCTATCTATTTAGGACAGAGCAGAGGGAATCCTAAATATAAAAACTGCTTCTGTAGACGAACGCTTCAACCTAGAAGAACAAAATTTGGTGAGCCAAGTTGGATTTGTGTACTTATCATTACCACCAAGTATCATCAAGATTGGGTGAAAAAATATTTGCTGGTATTTCGGAAACTCGTTAATTCTTAGAAGCTTGACAACCCCTCTCAATGAAAGTGCTTTTCCACAGTCTGTGCTTAGGGTTACTTAAAGAGGAAACAAACCATAGAGACAAAACTGAGAACTCCTTTATTTTGTCAAGTTTCAAAGAGCTACTACAAACCATGTTGGATTTAGAGTTCCAAATTCATCTATCTATATCAGAGAGAGCAGATGGAAATATAAATATAAAAACTGCTACTGTAGACGAACGCTTCAACCTAGAAGAACAAAATTTGGTGAGCCAAGTGGGATTTGTGTACTGATCATTACCACCAAGTATCATCAAGATTGGGTGAAAAAATATATGCTGGTATTTCGGAAACGTGTTAATTCTTAGAAGCTTGACAACCCCTCTCAATGAAAGTGCTTTTCAACAGTCTGTGCTTAGGGCTACTTGAAGAGGAAACAAACCGTAGAGACAAAACTGAGAACTCCTTTATTTTGTGAAGTTTCAAAGAGCTACTACGAACCGTGTTGGATTTAGAGTTGCAAATTCATCTATCTATATAGAACAGAGCAGAGGGAATCTTAAATATAAAAACTGCTTCTGTAGACGAACGCTTCAACCTAGAAGAACAAAGTTTGGTGAGCCACGTGGGATTTGTGTACTGATCATTACCACCAAGTATCATCAATATTGGGTGAAAAAATATTTGCAGGTATTTCGTAAACTCTTTAATTCTTAGAAGTTTGGCAACCCCTCTCAATGAAATTGCTTTTCCACAGTCTGTGCTTAGGGCTACTTGAAGAGGAAACAAACCATAGAGACAAAATTGAGAACTCCTTTATTTTGTCAAGTTTCAAAGAGCTACTCCAAACCATGTTGGATTTAGAGTTCCAAATTCATCTATCTATATTGGAGAGAACAGAAGGAAACCTAAATATAAAAACTGCTACTGTACAGGAACGCTTCAACCTATAAGAACAAAATTTGGTGAGCCAAGTGGGATTTGTGTACTGATCATTACCACCAAGTATCATCAAGATTGCGTAAAAAAATATTTGCTGGTATTTCGGAAACTCGTTAATTCTTAGAAGCTTGGCAACCCCTCTCGATGAAAGTGCTTTTCCACAGTCTGTGCCTAGGGCTATTGAAGAGGAAACAAACCATAGAGACAAAACTGAGAACTACTTTATTTTGTCAAGTTTCAAAGAGATACTACAATCCCTGTTGGATTTAGAGTTCCAAATTCATCTATGTATATAAGAGAGAACAGAGCGAAAACTAAATATAAAAACCGATACTGTAGACGAACGCTTCAACCTAGAAGAACAAAATTTGCTGAGCCAAGTGGGATTTGTGTACAAATCATTACCACCAAGTATCATCAAGATTGGGTGAAAAAGTATTTGCTGGTATTTCGGAAAATCGTTAATTCTTAGAAGCTTGGCAACCCCTCTCAATGAAAGTGGTTTTCCACAGTCTGTGCCTAGGGCTACTTGAAGAGGAAACAAACCATAGAGACAAAACTGAGAACTCCTTTATTTTGTCAAGTTTCAAAGAGCTACTACGAACCACGTGGGATATAGAGTTCCAAATTCATCTATCTATATAGGAGAGAACAGAAGGAAACCTAAATATAAAAACTGCTACTGTACACGAACGCTTCAACCTAGAAGAACAAAATTTCGTGAGCCAAGTGGGATTTGTGTACTAATCATTACCACCAAGTATCATCAAGATTGGGTGAAAAAATATTTGCTGGTATTTCGGGAAATCATTAATTCTTAGAAGCTTGGCAACCCCTCTCAATGAAAGTGCTTTTCCACAGTCTGTGCTGAGGGCTACTTGAAGAGGAAACAAACCATAGAGACAAAACGGAGAACTCCTTTTTTTTGTCAAGTTTCAAAGAGCTACTACAAACCATGTTGGATTTAGAGTTCCAAATTCATCTATCTATATAGGAGAGAACAGAAGGAAACCTAAATAAAAAACTGCTACTGTACACGAACGCTTCAACCTAGAAGAACAAAATTTCCTGAGCCAAGTGGGATTTGTGTACTAATCATTACCACCAAATATCATCAAGATCGGGTGAAAAAATATTTGCTGGTATTTCGGGAAGTCGTTAATTCTTAGAAGCTTTGCAACCCCTCTCAATGAAAGTGCTATTCCACAGTCTGTGCTGAGGGCTACTTGAAGAGGAAACAAACCATAGAGACAAAAATGAGAACTCCTTTATTTTGTGAAGTTTCAAAGAGCTACTACAAACCATGTTGGATTTAGAGTTCCACATTCATCTATCTATATAGGAGAGAAGAGAGGGAAAACTAAATATAAAAACTACTACTGTAGACGAACGTTTCAACCTAGAAGAACAAAATTTGGTGAGCCAAGTGGGATTTGTGTACTGATCATTACCACCAAGTATCATCAAGATTGGGTGAAAAATATTTGCTGGAATTTGGGAAAATCGTTAATTATTAGAAGCTTGGCAACCCCTCTCAATGAAAGTGCTTTTACACAGTCTGTGCTTAGGGCTACTTAAAGAGGAAACAAACCATTGAGACAAAACTGAGAACGCCTTTATTTTGTCAAGTTTCAAAGAGCTACTACAAACCATGTTGGATTTAGAGTTCCTAATTCATCTATCTATATAGGAAAGAGCAGAGGGAAACTCAAATATAAAAACTGCTATTGTAGACGAACCCTTCAACCGAGAAGAACAAAATTTGGTGAGCCAAGTGGGATTTGTGTACTGATCATTACCACCAAGTATCATCAAGATTGCGTAAAAAATATTTGCTGGTATTTCGGAAACTCGTTAATTCTTAGAAGCTTGGCAACCCCTCTCGATGAAAGTGCTTTTCCACAGTCTGTGCCTAGGGCTATTGAAGAGGAAACAAACCATAGAGACAAAACTGAGAACTACTTTATTTTGTCAAGTTTCAAAGAGATACTACAAACCCTGTTGGATTTAGAGTTCCAAATTCATCTATGTATATAAGAGAGAACAGAGCGAAAACGAAATATAAAAACCGATACTGTAGACGAACGCTTCAACCTAGAAGAACAAAATTTGCTGAGCCAAGTGGGATTTGTGTACAAATCATTACCACCAAGTATCATCAAGATTGGGTAAAAAAGTATTTGCTGGTATTTCGGAAACTCGTTAATTCTTAGAAGCTTGGCAACCCCTCTCAATGAAAGTGGTTTTCCACAGTCTGTGCCTAGGGCTACTTGAAGAGGAAACAAACCATAGAGACAAAACTGAGAACTCCTTTATTTTGTCAAGTTTCAAAGAGCTACTACGAACCACGTGGGATTTAGAGTTCCAAATTCATCTATCTATATAGGAGAGAACAGAAGGAAACCTAAATATAAAAACTGCTACTGTACACGAACGCTTCAACCTAGAAGAACAAAATTTCGTGAGCCAAGTGGGATTTGTGTACTAATCATTACCACCAAGTATCATCAAGATCGGGTGAAAAAATATTTGCTGGTATTTCGGGAAGTCGTTAATTCTTAGAAACTTGGCAACCCCTCTCAATGAAAGTGCTTTTCCACAGTCTGTGCTGAGGGCTACTTGAAGAGGAAACAAACCATAGAGACAAAACGGAGAACTCCTTTATTTTGTCAAGTTTCAAAGAGCTACTACAAACCATGTTGGATTTAGAGTTCCACATTCATCTATCTATATAGGAGAGAAGAGAGGGAAAACTAAATATAAAAACTACTACTGTAGACGAACGCTTCAACCTAGAAGAACAAAATTTGGTGAGCCAAATGGGATTTGTGTACTGATCATTACCACCAAGTATCATCAAGATAGGGTGAAAAATATTTGCTGGAATTTGGGAAAATCGTTAATTATTAGAAGCTTGGCAACCCCTCTCAATGAAAGTGCTTTTACACAGTCTGTGCTTAGGGCTACTTAAAGAGGAAACAAACCATTGAGACAAAACTGAGAACGCCTTTATTTTGTCAAGTTTCAAAGAGCTACTACAAACCATGTTGGATTTAGAGTTCCTAATTCATCTATCTATATAGGAAAGAGCAGAGGGAAACTCAAATATAAAAACTGCTATTGTAGACGAACATTTCAACCTAGAAGAACAAAATTTGGTGAGCCAAGTGGGATTTGTGTACTGATCATTACCACCAAGTATCATAAAGATTGGGTGAAAAAATATTTGCTGGTATTTCGGAAACGCGTTCATTCTTAGAATCTTTACAACCCCTCTCAATGAAAGTGCTTTTCCACAGTCTGTGCTTAGGGCTACTTGAAGAGGAAACAAACCATAGAGACAAAAGTGAGAACTCCTTTATTTTGTGAAGTTTCAAAGAGCTACTACGAACCATGTTGGATTTAGAGTTCCAAATTCATCTATCTATATAGGAGAGATCAGAGGGAATCCTCAATATAAAAACTGCTTCTGTAGACGAACGCTTCAACCTAGAAGAACAAAATTTGGTGAGATAAGTGGGATTTGTGTACTGAATATTACCACCAAGTATCATCAAGATTGGGTGAAAAAATATTTGCTGGTATTTCGGAAATGCGTTAATTCTTAGAAACTTGACAACCCCTCTCAATGAAATTGCTTTTCAACAGTCTGTGCTTAGGGCTACTTGAAGAGGAAACAAACCGTAGAGACAAAACTGAGAACTCCTTTATTTTGTGAAGTTTCAAAGAGCTAATACGAACCGTGTTGGATTTAGAGTTGCAAATTCATCTATCTATATAGGACAGAGCAGAGGGAATCTTAAATATAAAAACTGCTTCTGTAGACGAACGCTTCAACCTAGAAGAACAAAGTTTGGTGAGCCACGTGCGATTTGTGTACTTATCATTACCACCAAGTATCATCAATATTGGGTGAAAAAATATTTGCAGGTATTTCGGAAACTCTTTAATTCTTAGAAGTTTGGCAACCCCTCTCAATGAAAGTGCTTTTCCACAGTCTGTGCTTAGGGCTACTTGAAGAGGAAACAAACCATAGAGACAAAACTGAGAACTCCTTTATTTTGTCAAGTTTCAAAGAGCTACTCCAAACCATTTTGGATTTAGAGTTCCAAATTCATCTATCTATATTGGAGAGAACAGAAGGAAACCTAAATATAAAAACTGCTACTGTACACGAACGCTTCAACCAATAAGAACAAAATTTGGTGAGCCAAGTGGGATTTGTGTACTGATCATTACCACCAAGTATCATCAAGATTGCATAAAAAAATATTTGCTGGTATTTCGGAAACTCGTTAATTCTTAGAAGCTTGGCAACCCCTCTCGATGAAATTGCTTTTCCACAGTCTGTGCCTAGGGCTATTGAAGAGGAAACAAACCATAGAGACAAAACTGAGAACTCCTTTATTTTGTCAAGTTTCAAAGAGATACTACAAATCATGTTGGATTTAGAGTTCCACATTCATCTATCTATATAGGAGAGAACAGAGGGAAAACTAAATATAAAAACTACTACTGTAGATGAACGCTTCAACCTAGAAGAACAAAATTTGGTGAGCCAAGTGGGATTTGTGTACTGATCATTACCACCAAGTATCATCAAGATTGGGTGAAAAATATTTGCTGGTATTTGGGAAACTCGTTAATTATTAGAAGCTTGGCAACCCCTCTCAATGAAAGTGCTTTTACACAGTCTGTGCTTAGGGCTACTTAAAGCGGAAACAAACCATAGAGACAAAACTGAGAACTCCTTCATTTTGTCAAGTTTCAAAGAGCTACTACAAACCATGTTGGATTTAAAGTTCCAAATTCATGTATCTATATAGGAGAGAGCAGAGGGAAACCTAAATATAAAAACTGCTACTGTAGACGAACGCTTCAACCTAGAAGAACAAAATTAGGTGAGCCAAGTGGGATTTGTGTACTGATCATTACCACCAAGTATCATCAAGATTGGGTGAAAAAATATTTGCTGGTATTTCGGAAACGCGTTAATTCTTAGAAGATTGACAACCCCTCTCATTGAAAGTGCTTTTTCACAGTCTGTGCTTCGGGCTACTTGAAGAGGAAACAAACCATAGAGACAAAACTGAGAACTCCTTTATTTTGTCAAGTTTCAAAGAGCTACTACTAACCATGTTGGATTTAGAGTTCCAAATTCATCTATCTATATAGGAGAGATCAGAGGGAATCCTACATATAAAAACTGCTTCTGTAGACGAACGCTTCAACCTAGAAGAACAAAATTTGGTGAGCCAAGTGGGATTTGTGTACTGATCATTACCACCAAGTATCATCAAGATTGGGTGAAAAAATATTTGCTGGTATTTCGGAAACTCGTTAATTCTTAGAAGCTTGACAACCCCTCTCAATGAAAGTGCTTTTACACAGTCTGTGCTTAGGGCTACTTAAAGAGGAAACAAACCATAGAGACAAAACTGAGAACTCCTTTATTTTGTCAAGTTTCAAAGAGCTACTACAAACCATGTTGGATTTAGAGTTCAAAATTCATCTATCTATATAGGATTGAGCAGATGGAAATCTAAATATAAAAACTGCTACTGTAGACGAACGCTTCAACCTAGAAGAACAAAATTTCGTGAGCCAAGTGGGATTTGTGTACTGATCATTACCACCAAGTATCATCAAGATTGGGTGAAAAAATATTTGCAGGTATTTCGGAAACTCGTTAATTCTTAGAAGGTTGGCAACCCCTCTCAATGAATGTGCTTATCCACAGTGTGTGCCTAGGGCTACTTGAAGATTAAACAAACCATAGAGACAAAACTGAGAACTCCTTTATTTTGTCAAGTTTCAAAGAGCTACTACAAACCATGTTGGATTTAGAGTTCAAAATTCATCTATCTCTATAGGAGAGAACACAAATAAACCTAATAATAAAAAGTGCTACTGTACACGAACGCTTCAACCGAGAAGTACAAATTTCGTGAGCCAAGTGGGATTTGTGTACTAATCATTACCACCAAGTATCATCAAGATCGGGTGAAAAAATATTTGCTGGTACTTCGGAAACTCGTTAATTCTTAGAAGCTTGGCAAGCCCTCTCAATGAAAGTGCTTTTCCACAGTCTGTGCTGAGGGCTACTTGAAGAGGAAACAAACCATAGAGACAAAAATGAGAACTCCTTTATTTTGTAAAGTTTCAAAGAGCTACTACAAACCATGTTGGATTTAGAGTTCCACATTCATCTATCTATATACGAGAGAACAGAGGGAAAACTAAATATCAAAACTACTACTGTATATGAACGCTTCAACCTAGAAGAACAAAATTTGGTGAGCCAAGTGGGATTTGTGTACTGATCATTACCACCAAGTATCATCAAGATTGGGTGAAAAAATATATGCTGGTATTTCGGAAACCTGTTAATTCTTAGAAGCTTGACAACCCCTCTCAATGAAAGTGCTTTTCAACAGTCTGTGCTTAGGGCTACTTGAAGAGGAAACAAACCGTAGAGACAAAACTGAGAACTCCTTTATTTTGTGAAGTTTCAAAGAGCTACTACGAACCGTGTTGGATTTAGAGTTGCAAATTCATCTATCTATATAGAACAGAGCAGAGGGAATCTTAAATATAAAAACTGCTTCTGTAGACGAACGCTTCAACCTAGAAGAACAAAGTTTGGTGAGCCACGTGGGATTTGTGTACTGATCATTACCACCAAGTATCATCAATATTGGGTGAAAAAATATTTGCAGGTATTTCGTAAACTCTTTAATTCTTAGAAGTTTGGCAACCCCTCTCAATGAAATTGCTTTTCCACAGTCTGTGCTTAGGGCTACTTGAAGAGGAAACAAACCATAGAGACAAAATTGAGAACTCCTTTATTTTGTCAAGTTTCAAAGAGCTACTCCAAACCATGTTGGATTTAGAGTTCCAAATTCATCTATCTATATTGGAGAGAACAGAAGGAAACCTAAATATATAAACTGCTACTGTACAGGAACGCTTCAACCTATAAGAACAAAATTTGGTGAGCCAAGTGGGATTTGTGTACTGATCATTACCACCAAGTATCATCAAGATTGCGTAAAAAAATATTTGCTGGTATTTCGGAAACTCGTTAATTCTTAGAAGCTTGGCAACCCCTCTCGATGAAAGTGCTTTTCCACAGTCTGTGCCTAGGGCTATTGAAGAGGAAACAAACCATAGAGACAAAACTGAGAACTAATTTATTTTGTCAAGTTTCAAAGAGATACTACAAACCCTGTTGGATTTAGAGTTCCAAATTCATCTATGTATATAAGAGAGAACAGAGCGAAAACTAAATATAAAAACCGATACTGTAGACGAACGCTTCAACCTAGAAGAACAAAATTTGCTGAGCCAAGTGGGATTTGTGTACAAATCATTACCACCAAGTATCATCAAGATTGGGTGAAAAAGTGTTTGCTGGTATTTCGGAAACTCGTTAATTCTTAGAAGCTTGGCAACCCCTCTCAATGAAAGTGGTTTTCCACAGTCTGTGCCTAGGGCTACTTGAAGAGGAAACAAACCATAGAGACAAAACTTAGAACTCCTTCATTTTGTCAAGTTTCAAAGAGCTACTACGAACCATATTGGATTTAGATTTGCAAATTCATCTATCTATATAGGACAGAGCAGAGGGAATCCTAAATATAAAAACTGCTTCCGTAGATGAACACTTCAACCTAGAAGAACAAAATTTGGTGAGCCAAGTGGGATTTGTGTACTGTTCATTACCACCAAGTATCCTCAAGATTGGGTGAAAAAATATTTGCTGGTATTTCGGAAACTCGTTAATACTTAGAAGCTTGGCAACCCCTCTCAATGAAAGTGCTTTTCCACAGTCTGTGCATAGGACTACTTAAAGAGGAAACAAAGCATAGAGACAAAACTGAGCACTCCTTTATTTTGTCAAGTTTCAAAGAGCTACTACAAACCATGTTCGATTTAGAGTTCCAAATTCATCTATCTATATAGGAGAGAGCAGATGGAAACCTAAATATAAAAACTACTACTGTAGACGAACGCTTCAACCTAGAAGAACAAAATTTGGTGAGCCAAGTGGGATTTATGTACTGATCATTACCACCAAGTATCATCAAGATTGGGTGAAAAATTGTTCGCTCGTATTTCGGAAACTTGTTAATTCTTAGAAGGTAGGCAACCCCTCTCAATGAAAGTGCTTTTACTCAGTCTGTGCTTAGGGCTACTTAAAGAGGAAACAAACCATAGAGACAAAACTGAGAACTCTTTTATTTTGTCAAGTTTCAAAGAGCTACTACAAACCATGTTGGATTTAGGGTTCCAAATTCATCTATCAATATAGGTGAGAGCAGATGGAAACCTAAATATAAAAACTACTACTGTAGACGAACGCTTCAACCTAGAAGAACAAAATTTGGTGAGCCAAGTGGGATTTGTGTACTGATCATTACCACCAAGTATCATCAAGATTGGGTGAAAAATATTTGCTGGAATTTGGGAAAATCGTTAATTATTAGAAGCTTGGCCACCCCTCTCAATGAAAGTGCTTTTACACAGTCTGTGCCTAGGGCTACTTGAAGAGGAAACAAACCATAGAGACATAACTGAGAACTCCTTTATTTGTCAAGATTCAAAGAGCTACAACAAACCATGTTGGATTTAGAGTTCCAAATTCATCTATCTATATAGGAGAGAACAGAGGGAAAACTAAATATAAATACTACTACTGTAGATTAACGCTTCAACCTAGAAGAACAAAATTTGGTGAGCCAAGTGAAATGTGTGTACTGATCATTACCACCAAGTATCATCAACATTGGGTGAAAAAAATATTTGCTGGTATTTGGGAATCTCGTTAATTCTTAGAAGCTTGGCAACCCCTCTCAATGAAAGTGCTTTTCCACAGTCTGTGCCTAGGGCTAGGAAGAGGAAACAAACCATAGACACAAAACTGAGAACTCCTTTATTTTGTCAAGTTTCAAAGAGCTTCTACGAACCATGTTGGATTTAGATTTCCAAATTCATCTATCTGTATAGGAGAGAACAGAGGGAAACCTAAATATAAATCTTCTACTGTAGACGAACGCTTCAACCTAGAAGAACAAAATTTGGTGAGCCAAATGGGATTTGTGTACTGATCATTACCACCAAGTATCATCAAGATTGGATGAAAAAATATTTGCAGGTATTTCGGAAACTCGTTAATTCTTAGAAGGTTGGCAACCCCTCTCAGTGAAAGTGCTTTTCCACAGTCTGTGCATAGGGCTACTTAATGAGAAAACAAACCATAGAGACCAAACTGAGAACTCCTTTATTTTGTCAAGTTTCAAAGAGCTTCTACTAACCATGTTGAATTTTGAGTTCCAAATTCATCTATATATATAAGAGAGAACAGTGGGAAAACTAAATATAAAAACTACTACTGTAGATGAACGCTTCAACCTAGAAGAACAAAATTTGGTGAGCCAAGTGGAATTTGTGTACTGATCATTACCATCAAGTATCATCAAGATCGGGTGAAAAAATATTTGCTGGTATTTCGGGAAGTCGTTAATTCTTAGAAGCTTGGCAACCCCTCTCAATGAAAGTGCTTTTCCACAGTCTGTGCTGAGGGCTACTTGAAGAGGAAAAAAACATAGAGACAAAACTGAGACCTCCTTTATTTTGTCAAGTTTCAAAGAGCTACTACAAATCATGTTCGATTTAGAGTTCCACATTCATCTATCTATATAGGAGAGAACAGAGGGAAAACTAAATATAAAAACTACTAGTGTAGATGAACGCTTCAACCTAGAAGAACAAAATTTGGTGAGCCAAGTGGGATTTGTGTACTGATCATTACCACCAAGTATCATCAAGATTGGGTGAAAAATATTTGCTGGTATTTGGGAAACTCGTTAATTATTAGAAGCTTGGCAACCCCTCTCAATGAAAGTGCTTTTACACAGTCTGTGCTTAGGGCTACTTAAAGCGGAAACAAACCATAGAGACAAAACTGAGAACTCCTTTATTTTGTCAAGTTTCAAAGAGCTACTACAAACCATGTTGGATTTAAAGTTCCAAATTCATGTATCTATATAGGAGAGAGCAGAGGGAAACCTAAATATAAATACTGCTACTGTAGACGAACGCTTCAACCTAGAAGAACAAAATTTGGTGAGCCAAGTGGGATTTGGGTACTGATCATTTCCACCAAGTATCATCAAGATTGGGTGAAAAAATATTTGCAGGTATTTCAGAAACTCGTTAATTCTTAGAAGGTTGGCAAACCCTCTCAATGACAGTGCTTTTCCACTGTCTGTGCCTAGGACTACTTGATGAGGAAACAAACCATAGAGACAAAACTGAGAACTCCTTTATTTTGTCAAGTTTCAAAGAGCTACTAAAACCATGTTGGATTTAGAGTTCCAAATTCATCTATCTATATAGGAGAGAACAGAGGGAAACCTAAATATAAAAACTGCTACTGTAGACGAACGCTTCAACCTAGAAGAACAAAATTTGGTGAGCCAAGTGGGATTTGTGTACTGATCATTAAAACCAAGTATCATCAAGATTGGGTGAAAAAATATTTGCAGGTATTTCGGAAATGCGTTAATTCTTAGAAGCTTGACAACCCCTCTCAATGAAAGTGTTTTTCTACAGTCGGTGCTTAGGGCTACTTAAAGAGGAAACAAACTATTTAGACAAAACTGAGAACTCCTTTATTTTGACAAGTTTCAAAGAGCTACTACGAACCATGTTGGATTTAGAGTTCCAAATTCATCTATCTATATAGGAGAGAGCAGAGGAAACCTAAATATAAAAACTGCTACTGTAGACGAACGCTTCAACCTAGAAGAACAAAATTTGGTGAGCCAAGTGGGATTTGTGTACTGATCATTACCACCAAGTATCATCAAGATTGGGTAAAAAAATATTTGCTGGTATTTCGGAAACGCGTTAATTCTTAGAATTTTGACAACTCCTCTCAATGAAAGTGCTTTTACACAGTCTGTGCATAGGACTACTTAAAGAGGAAACAAAGCATAGAGACAAAACTGAGCACTCCTTTATTTTGTCAAGTTTCAAAGAGCTACTACAAACCATGTTGGATTTAGAGTTCCAAATTCATCTATCTATATAGGAGAGAGCAGATGGAAACCTAAATATAAAAACTGCTACTGTACACGAACGCTTCAATCTAGAAGAACAAAATTTGGTGAGCCAAGTGGGATTTGTGTACTAATCATTACCACCAAGTATCATCAAGATCGGGTGAAAAAATATTTCCTGGTATTTCGGAAAATCGTTAATTCTTAGAAGCTTGGAAACTTCTCTCAATGAAAGTGCTTTTCCACAGTCTGTGCTGAGGGCTACTTGAAGAGGAAACAAACCATCGAGACAAAACTGAGAACTCCTTTATTTTGTCAAGTTTCAAAGAGCTACTACAAACCATGTTGGATTACAGTTCCAAATTCATCTATCTATATAGGAGAGAAGAGGGAATCCTAAATATAAAAACTGCTACTATAGACGAACGCTTCAACCTAGAAGAACAAAATTTGGTGAGCCAAATGAGACTTGTGTACTGATCATTACCACCAAGTATCATCAAGATTGGGTGAAAAAAATATTTGCTGGTATTTCGGAAACTCGTTAATTCTTAGAAGCTTGGCAAACCCTCTCAATGAAAGTGCTTTTCCACAGTCTGAGCCTAGGGCTACTTGAAGAGGAAACAAACCATAGAGACAAAACTGAGAACTCCTTTATTTTGTCAAGTTTCAAAGAGCTACTACGAACCATGTTGGATTTAGATTTCCAATTTCATCTATCTATATAGGAGAGAACAGAGGGAAACCTAAATATAAAAACTGCTACTGTAGACGAACGCTTCAACCTAGAAGAACAAAATTTGGTGACCCAAGTGGGATTTGAGTACTGTTCATTACCACCAAGTATCCTCAAGATTGGGTGAAAAAATATTTGCTGGTATTTCAGAAACTCATTAATTCTTAGAAGCTTGGCAACCCCTCTCAATGAAAGTGCTTTTCCACAGTCTGTGCATAGGACTACTTAAAGAGGAAACAAAGCATAGAGACAAAACTGAGCACTCCTTTATTTTGTCAAGTTTCAAAGAGCTACTACAAACCATGTTCGATTTAGAGTTCCAAATTCATCTATCTATATAGGAGAGAGCAGATGGAAACCTAAATATAAAAACTACTACTGTAGACGAACGCTTCAACCTAGAAGAACAAAATTTGGTGAGCCTAGTGGGATTTATGTACTGATCATTACCACCAAGTATCATCAAGATTGGGTGAAAAAGTGTTCGCTCGTATTTCGGAAACTTGTTAATTCTTAGAAGGTAGGCAACCCCTCTCAATGAAAATGGTTTTACTCAGTCTGTGCTTAGGGCTACTTAAAGAGGAAACAAACCATAGAGACAAAACTGAGAACTCCTTTATTTTGTCATGTTTCAAAGAGCTACTACGAACCATGATGGATTTAGAGTAAAATTCATCTATCTATATAGGAGAGAAGAGGGAATCCTAAATATAAAAACTGCTACTATAGACGAACGCTTCAACCTACAAGAACAAAATTTGTTGAGCCAAGTGAGATTTGTGTACTGATCATTACCACCAAGTTTCATCAAGATTGGGTGAAAAAATATTTGCTGGTATTTTGGAAACTCGTTAATTCTTAGAAGCTCGACAACCACTCTCAATGAAAGTGCTTTTACACAGTCTGTGCATAGGGCTACTTAAAGAGGAAACAAAGCATAGAGACAAAACTGAGCACTCCTTTATTTTGTCAAGTTTTAAAGAGCTACTACAAACCATGTTGGATTTAGAGTTCCAAATTCATCTATCTGTATAGGAGAGAGCAGATGGAAACCTAAATATAAAAACTGCTACTGTAGACGAACGCTTCAACCTAGAAGAACAAAATTTGGTGACCCAAGTGGGACTTGTGTACTGATCATTACCACCAAGTATCATCAAGATTGGGTGAAAAAATATTTGCAGGTATTTCGGAAACTCGTTAATTCTTAGAAGGTTGGCAACCCCTCTCGATGAGAGTGATGTTCCTCAGTCTGTGCCTAGGGCTACTTGAAGAGGAAACAAACCATAGAGACAAAACTGAGAACTCCTTTATTTGTCAAGATTTCAAAGAGCTACAACAAACCATGTTGGATTTAGAGTTCCAAATTCATCTATTTATATAGGAGAGAACAGAAAGAAACCTAAATATAAAAACTGCTACTGTACACGAACGCTTCAACCTAGAAGAACAAAATTTGGTGAGCCAAGTCGGATTTGTGAACTAATCATTACCACCAAGTATTATCAAGATCGGGTGAAAAAATATTTCCTTGTATTTCGGAAACTCGTTAATTCTTAGAAGCTTGGCAACTTCTCTCAATGAAAGTGCTTTTCCACAGTCTGTGCTGAGGGCTACTTGAAGAGGAAACAAACCATAGAGACAAAACTGAGAACTCCTTTATTTTGTCAAGTTTCAAAGAGTTACTACGAACCATGTTGGATTTAGAGTTCCAAGTTCATCTATCTATATAGGAGAGAGCAGAGGAAACCTAAATATAAAAACTGCTACTGTAGACGAACGCTTCAAGCTAGAAGAACAAAATTTGGTGAGCCAAGTGGGATTTGTGTACTGATCATTACCACCAAGTATCCTCAAGATTAGGTGAAAAAATATTTGCAGGTATTTCGGAAACTCGTTAATTCTTAGAAGGTTGGCAACCCCTCTCAATGACAGTGCTTTTCCACTGTCTGTGCCTAGGACTACTTGATGAGGAAACAAACCATAGAGACAAAACTAAGAACTCCTTTATTTTGTCAAGTTTCAAAGAGCTACTACAAACCATGTTGGATTTAGAGTTCCAAATTCATCTATCTATATAGGAGAGAGCAGAGGAAACCTAAATATAAAAACTGCTACTGTAGACGAACGCTTCAACCTAGAAGAACAAAATTTGGTGAGCCAAGTGGGATTTGTGTACTGATCATTACCACCAAGTATCATCAAGATTGGGTAAAAAAATATTTGCTGGTATTTCGGAAACGCGTTAATTCTTAGAATTTTGACAACTCCTCTCAATGAAAGTGCTTTTACACAGTCTGTGCATAGGACTACTTAAAGAGGAAACAAAGCATAGAGACAAAACTGAGCACTCCTTTATTTTGTCAAGTTTCAAAGAGCTACTACAAACCATGTTGGATTTAGAGTTCCAAATTCATCTATCTATATAGGAGAGAGCAGATGGAAACCTAAATATAAAAACTGCTACTGTACACGAACGCTTCAATCTAGAAGAACAAAATTTGGTGAGCCAAGTGAGATTTGTGTACTAATCATTACCACCAAGTATCATCAAGATCGGGTGAAAAAATATTTCCTGGTATTTCGGAAAATCGTTAATTCTTAGAAGCTTGGAAACTTCTCTCAATGAAAGTGCTTTTCCACAGTCTGTGCTGAGGGCTACTTGAAGAGGAAACAAACCATCGAGACAAAACTGAGAACTCCTTTATTTTGTCAAGTTTCAAAGAGCTACTACAAACCATGTTGGATTACAGTTCCAAATTCATCTATCTATATAGGAGAGAAGAGGGAATCCTAAATATAAAAACTGCTACTATAGACGAACGCTTCAACCTAGAAGAACAAAATTTGGTGAGCCAAATGAGACTTGTGTACTGATCATTACCACCAAGTATCATCAAGATTGGGTGAAAAAAATATTTGCTGGTATTTCGGAAACTCGTTAATTCTTAGAAGCTTGGCAAACCCTCTCAATGAAAGTGCTTTTCCACAGTCTGAGCCTAGGGCTACTTGAAGAGGAAACAAACCATAGAGACAAAACTGAGAACTCCTTTATTTTGTCAAGTTTCAAAGAGCTACTACGAACCATGTTGGATTTAGATTTCCAATTTCATCTATCTATATAGGAGAGAACAGAGGGAAACCTAAATATAAAAACTGCTACTGTAGACGAACGCTTCAACCTAGAAGAACAAAATTTGGTGACCCAAGTGGGATTTGAGTACTGTTCATTACCACCAAGTATCCTCAAGATTGGGTGAAAAAATATTTGCTGGTATTTCAGAAACTCATTAATTCTTAGAAGCTTGGCAACCCCTCTCAATGAAAGTGCTTTTCCACAGTCTGTGCATAGGACTACTTAAAGAGGAAACAAAGCATAGAGACAAAACTGAGCACTCCTTTATTTTGTCAAGTTTCAAAGAGCTACTACAAACCATGTTCGATTTAGAGTTCCAAATTCATCTATCTATATAGGAGAGAGCAGATGGAAACCTAAATATAAAAACTACTATTGTAGACGAACGCTTCAACCTAGAAGAACAAAATTTGGTGAGCCTAGTGGGATTTATGTACTGATCATTACCACCAAGTATCATCAAGATTGGGTGAAAAAGTGTTCGCTCGTATTTCGGAAACTTGTTAATTCTTAGAAGGTAGGCAACCCCTCTCAATGAAAATGCTTTTACTCAGTCTGTGCTTAGGGCTACTTAAAGAGGAAACAAACCATAGAGACAAAACTGAGAACTCCTTTATTTTGTCATGTTTCAAAGAGCTACTACGAACCATGATGGATTTAGAGTAAAATTCATCTATCTATATAGGAGAGAAGAGGGAATCCTAAATATAAAAACTGCTACTATAGACGAACGCTTCAACCTACAAGAACAAAATTTGTTGAGCCAAGTGAGATTTGTGTACTGATCATTACCACCAAGTTTCATCAAGATTGGGTGAAAAAATATTTGCTGGTATTTTGGAAACTCGTTAATTCTTAGAAGCTCGACAACCACTCTCAATGAAAGTGCTTTTACACAGTCTGTGCATAGGGCTACTTAAAGAGGAAACAAAGCATAGAGACAAAACTGAGCACTCCTTTATTTTGTCAAGTTTTAAAGAGCTACTACAAACCATGTTGGATTTAGAGTTCCAAATTCATCTATCTGTATAGGAGAGAGCAGATGGAAACCTAAATATAAAAACTGCTACTGTAGACGAACGCTTCAACCTAGAAGAACAAAATTTGGTGACCCAAGTGGGACTTGTGTACTGATCATTACCACCAAGTATCATCAAGATTGGGTGAAAAAATATTTGCAGGTATTTCGGAAACTCGTTAATTCTTAGAAGGTTGGCAACCCCTCTCGATGAGAGTGATGTTCCTCAGTCTGTGCCTAGGGCTACTTGAAGAGGAAACAAACCATAGAGACAAAACTGAGAACTCCTTTATTTGTCAAGATTCAAAGAGCTACAACAAACCATGTTGGATTTAGAGTTCCAAATTCATCTATTTATATAGGAGACAACCGAAGGAAACCTAAATATAAAAACTGCTACGGTACACGAACGCTTCAACCTAGAAGAACAAAATTTGGTGAGCCAAGTCGGATTTGTGAACTAATCATTACCACCAAGTATTATCAAGATCGGGTGAAAAAATATTTCCTTGTATTTCGGAAACTCGTTAATTCTTAGAAGCTTGGCAACTTCTCTCAATGAAAGTGCTTTTCCACAGTCTGTGCTGAGGGCTACTTGAAGAGGAAACAAACCATAGAGACAAAACTGAGAACTCCTTTATTTTGTCAAGTTTCAAAGAGTTACTACGAACCATGTTGGATTTAGAGTTCCAAGTTCATCTATCTATATAGGAGAGAGCAGAGGAAACCTAAATATAAAAACTGCTACTGTAGACGAACGCTTCAAGCTAGAAGAACAAAATTTGGTGAGCCAAGTGGGATTTGTGTACTGATCATTACCACCAAGTATCCTCAAGATTAGGTGAAAAAATATTTGCAGGTATTTCGGAAACTCGTTAATTCTTAGAAGGTTGGCAACCCCTCTCAATGACAGTGCTTTTCCACTGTCTGTGCCTAGGACTACTTGATGAGGAAGCAAACCATAGAGACAAAACTGAGAACTCCTTTATTTTGTCAAGTTTCAAAGAGCTACTACAAACCATGTTGGATTTAGAGTTCCAAATTCATCTATCTATATAGGAGAGAACAGAGGGAAACCTAAATATAAAAACTGCTACTGTAGACGAACGCTTCAACCGAGAAGAACAAAATTTGGTGAGCCAAGTGGGATTTGTGTACTGATCATTAAAACCAAGTATCATCAAGATTGGGTGAAAAAATATTTGCAGGTATTTCGGAAACGCGTTAATTCTTAGAATTTTGACAACTCCTCTCAATGAAAGTGCTTTTACACAGTCTGTGCATAGGGCTACTTAAAGAGGAAACAAAGCGTAGAGACAAAACTGAGCACTCCTTTATTTTGTCAAGTTTCAAAGAGCTACTACAAACCATGTTGGATTTAGAGTTCCAAATTCATCTATCTATATAGGAGAGAGCAGATGGAAACCTAAATATAAAAACTGCTACTGTACACGAACGCTTCAATCTAGAAGAACAAAATTTGGTGAGCCAAGTGGGATTTGTGTACTAATCATTACCACCAAGTATCATCAAGATCGGGTGAAAAAATATTTCCTGGTATTTCGGAAAATCGTTAATTCTTAGAAGCTTGGAAACTTCTCTCAATGAAAGTGCTTTTCCACAGTCTGTGCTAAGGGCTACTTGAAGAGGAAACAAACCATCGAGACAAAACTGAGAACTCCTTTATTTTGTCAAGTTTCAAAGAGCTACTACAAACCATGTTGGATTACAGTTCCAAATTCATCTATCTATATAGGAGAGAAGAGGGAATCCTAAATATAAAAACTGCTACTATAGACGAACGCTTCAACCTAGAAGAACAAAATTTGGTGAGCCAAATGAGACTTGTGTACTGATCATTACCACCAAGTATCATCAAGATTGGGTGAAAAAAATATTTGCTGGTATTTCGGAATCTCGTTAATTCTTAGAAGCTTGGCAACCCCTCTCAATGAAAGTGCTTTTCCACAGTCTGAGCCTAGGTCTACTTGAAGAGGAAACAAACCATAGAGACAAAACTGAGAACTCCTTTATTTTGTCAAGTTTCAAAGAGCTACTACGAACCATGTTGGATTTAGATTTCCAAATTCATCTATCTATATAGGAGAGAACAGAGGGAAACCTAAATATAAAAACTGCTACTGTAGACGAACGCTTCAACCTAGAAGAACAAAATTTGGTGAGCCAATTGGGATTTGAGTACTGTTCATTACCACCAAGTATCCTCAAGATTTTGTGAAAAAATATTTGCTGGTATTTCGGAAACTCATTAATTCTTAGAAGCTTGGCAACCCCTCTCAATGAAAGTGCTTTTCCACAGTCTGTGCATAGGACTACTTAAAGAGGAAACAAAGCATAGAGACAAAACTGAGCACTCCTTTATTTTGTCAAGTTTCAAAGAGCTACTACAAACCATGTTCGATTTAGAGTTCCAAATTCATCTATCTATATAGGAGAGAGCAGATGGAAACCTAAATATAAAAACTACTACTGTAGACGAACGCTTCAACCTAGAAGAACAAAATTTGGTGAGCCAAGTGGGATTTATGTACTGATCATTACCACCAAGTATCATCAAGATTGGGTGAAAAAGTGTTCGCTCGTATTTCGGAAACTTGTTAATTCTTAGAAGGTAGGCAACCCCTCTCAATGAAAGTGCTTTTACTCAGTCTGTGCTTAGGGCTACTTAAAGAGGAAACAAACCATAGAGACAAAACTGAGAACTCCTTTATTTTGTCATGTTTCAAAGAGCTACTACGAACCATGATGGATTTAGAGTAAAATTCATCTATCTATATAGGAGAGAAGAGGGAATCCTATATATAAAAACTGCTACTATAGACGAACGCTTCAACCTACAAGAACAAAATTTGTTGAGCCAAGTGAGATTTGTGTACTGATCATTACCACCAAGTATCATCAAGATTGGGTGAAAAAATATTTGCTGGTATTTTGGAAACTCGTTAATTCTTAGAAGCTCGACAACCACTCTCAATGAAAGTGCTTTTACACAGTCTGTGCATAGGGCTACTTAAAGAGGAAACAAAGCATAGAGACAAAACTGAGCACTCCTTTATTTTGTCAAGTTTTAAAGAGCTACTACAAACCATGTTGGATTTAGAGTTCCAAATTCATCTATCTGTATAGGAGAGAGCAGATGGAAACCTAAATATAAAAACTGCTACTGTAGACGAACGCTTCAACCTAGAAGAACAAAATTTGGTGACCCAAGTGGGACTTGTGTACTGATCATTACCACCAAGTATCATCAAGATTGGGTGAAAAAATATTTGCAGGTATTTCGGAAACTCGTTAATTCTTAGAAGCTTGGCAACCCATCTCAATGAAAGTGCTTTTCCACAAACTGTGCCTATGGCTACATGAAGAGGAAACAAACCATAGAGACAAAACTGAGAACTCCTTTATTTTGTCAAGTTTCAAAGAGCTACTACAAACCATGTTGGATTTAGAGTTCCAAATTCATCTATCTATATAGGAGAGAACAGAAGGAAACCTAAATATAAAAACTGCTACTGTACACGAACGCTTCAACCTAGAAGAACAAAATTACGTGAGCCAATTGGGATTTGTGTACTAATCATTACCACCAAGTATCATCAAGATCGGGTGAAAAAATATTTGCTGGTATTTCGGAAACTCATTAATTCTTAGAAGCGTGGCAACCCCTCTCAATGAAAGTGCTTTTAAACAATCTGTGCTGAAGGCTACTTGAAGAGGAAACAAACCATAGAGACAAAACTGGGAACTCCTTTATTTTGTAAAGTTTCAAAGAGCTACTACAAACCATGTTGGATTTAGTGTTCCAACTTCATCTATCTATATAGGGGAGAACAGTGGGAAAACAAAATATAAAAACTACTACTGTAGATGAACGCTTCAACCTAGAAGAACAAAATTTGGTGAGCCAAGTGGGATTTGTGTCCTGATCATTACCACCAAGTATCATCAAGATTGGGTGAAAAATATTTGCAGGTATTTGGGAAACTCGTTAATTCTTAGAAGCTTGGCAACCCCTCTCAATGAAATTGCTTTTCCAAGTCTGTGCCTAGGGCTACTTGAAGAGGAAACAAACCATAGAGACAAAACGTAGAACTCCTTTATTTTTTCAAGTTTCAAAGAGCTACGACGAACCATGTTTAATTTAGAGTTCCAAATTCATCTATCTATATAGGAGAGAGCAGAGGAAACCTAAATATAAAAACTGCTACTGTAGACGAACGCTTCAACCTAGAAGAACAAAATTTGGTGAGCCAAGTGGGATTTGTGTACTGATCATTACCACACAGTATTATCAAGATTGGGTGAAAAAGTGTTTGCTCGTAATTCGGAAACTCATTAATTCTTAGAAACTTTGCAACCCATCTCAATGAAAGTGCTTTTCCACAGTCTGTGCCTAAGGCTACTTGAAGAGGAAACAATCCATAGAGACAAAACTGAGAACTCCTTTATTTTGTCAAGTTTCAAAAAGCTACTACAAACCATGTTGGATTTAGAGTTCCAAATTCATCTATCTATATAGGAGAGAACAGAGGGAAAACAAAATATAAAAACTGCTACTGTACACGAACGCTTCAACAGAGAAGAACAAAATTTCGTGAGCCAAGTGGGATTTGTGTACTAATCATTACCACCAAGTATCATCAAGATCGGGTGAAAAAATATTTGCTGGTATTTCGGAAAATCGTTACTTCTTAGAAGCTTGGCAACCCCTCTCGATGAATGTGCTTTTCCACAGTCTGTGCTGAGGGCTACTTGAAGGGGAAACAAACCATGGAGACAAAACTAAGACCTCCTTTATTTTGTAAAGTTTCAAAGAGCTACTACAAACCATGTTGGATTTAGAGTTCCAAATTCATCTATCTATATAGGAGAGAACAGAGGGAAAACTAAATATAAATACTACTACTGTAGATGAACGCTTCAACCTAGAAGAACAAAATTTGGCGAGCCAAGTGAAATTTGTGTACTGATCATTACCACCAAGTATCATCAAGATTGGGTGAAAAAAATATTTGCTGGTATTTGGGAAACTCGTTAATTCTTAGAAGCTTGGCAACCCCTCTCAATGAAAGTGCTTTTCCACAGTCTGTGCCTAGAGCTAGGAAGAGGAAACAAACCATAGAGACAAAACTGAGAACTCCTTTATTTTTTCAAGTTTCAAAGAGCTACTACGAACCATGTTGGATTTAGATTTCCAAATTCATCTATCTGTATAGGAGAGAACAGAGGGAAACCTAAATATAAAAACTGCTACTGTAGACGAACGCTTCAACCTAGAAGAACAAAATTTGGTGAGCCAAGTGGGATTTGTGTACTGATCATTACCACCAAGTATCATCAAGATTGGGTGAAAAAATATTTGCAGGTATTTCGGAAACTCGTTAATTCTTAGAAGGTTGGCAAACCCTCTCAGTGAAAGTGCTTTTCCACAGTCTGTGCATAGGGCTACTTAAAGAGAAAACAAACCATAGAGACAAAACTGAGAACTCCTTTATTTTGTCAAGTTTCAAAGAGCTTCTACTAACCATGTTGAATTTTGAGTTCCAAATTCATCTATATATATAAGAGAGAACAGTGGGAAAACTAAATATAAAAACTACTACTGTACATGAACGATTCAACCTAGAAGAACAAAATTTGGTGAGCCAAGTGGAATTTGTGTACTGATCATTACCATCAAGTATCATCAAGATTGGGTGAAAAAAATATTTGCTGGTATTTCGGAAACTCGTTAATTCTTAGAAGCTTGGCAACCCCTTTCAATGAAAGTGCTTTTCCACAGTCTGTGCTTAGGGCTATGTGAAGAGGAAACAAACCATAGAGACAAAACTGAGAACTCCTTTATTTTGTCAACTTTCAAAGAGCTTCTACGAACCATGTTGGATTTAGATTTCCAAATTCATCTATCTATATATGAGAGAACAGAGGGAAACCTAAATATAAAAACTGCTACTGTAGACGAACGCTTCAACCTAGAAGAACAAAATTTGGTGAGCCAAGTGGGATTTGTGTACTGATAATTAACACCAAGTATCATCAAGATTGGGTGAAAAAATATTTGCTGGTATTTCGGAAACTCGTTAATTCTTGGAAGCTTTGCAACCCCTCTCAATGAAATTGCTTTTCTACTGTCTGTGCCTAGGGCTACTTGAAGAGGAAACAAACCATAGAGACAAAACTGAGAACTCCTTTATTTTGTCAAGTTTCAAAGAGCTACTATGAACCATGTTGGATTTAGAGTTCCAAATTCATCTATCTATATAGGAGAAAGCGGAGGAAACCTAAATATAAAAACTGCTACTGTAGATGAACGCTTCAACCTAGAAGAACAAAATTTGGTGAGCCAAGTGGGATTTGTGTACTGATCATTACCACAAAGTATCATCAAGATTGGGTGAAAGAGTGTTTGCTCGTATTTCGGAAACTCGTTAATTCATAGAAGCTTGGCAACCCCTCTCAATGAAAGTGCTTTTCCACAGTCTGTGCTTAGGGCTACTTAAAGAGGAAACAAACCATAGAGAAAAAACTGAGACCTCCTTTATTTTGTCAAGTTTCAAAGAGCTACTACAAACCATGTTGGATTTAGAGTTCCAAATTCATCTATCTATATAGGAGAGAACAGAAGGAAACCTAAATATAAAAACTGCTACTGTACACGAACGCTTCAACCTAGAAGAACAAAATTACGTGAGCCAATTGGGATTTGTGTACTAATCATTACCACCAAGTATCATCAAGATCGGGTGAAAAAATATTTGCTGGTATTTCGGAAACTCATTAATTCTTAGAAGCGTGGCAACCCCTCTCAATGAAAGTGCTTTTAAACAATCTGTGCTGAAGGCTACTTGAAGAGGAAACAAACCATAGAGACAAAACTGGGAACTCCTTTATTTTGTAAAGTTTCAAAGAGCTACTACAAACCATGTTGGATTTAGTGTTCCAACTTCATCTATCTATATAGGGGAGAACAGTGGGAAAACAAAATATAAAAACTACTACTGTAGATGAACGCTTCAACCTAGAAGAACAAAATTTGGTGAGCCAAGTGGGATTTGTGTCCTGATCATTACCACCAAGTATCATCAAGATTGGGTGAAAAATATTTGCAGGTATTTGGGAAACTCGTTAATTCTTAGAAGCTTGGCAACCCCTCTCAATGAAATTGCTTTTCCAAGTCTGTGCCTAGGGCTACTTGAAGAGGAAACAAACCATAGAGACAAAACGTAGAACTCCTTTATTTTTTCAAGTTTCAAAGAGCTACGACGAACCATGTTTAATTTAGAGTTCCAAATTCATCTATCTATATAGGAGAGAGCAGAGGAAACCTAAATATAAAAACTTCTACTGTAGACGAACGCTTCAACCTAGAAGAACAAAATTTGGTGAGCCAAGTGGGATTTGTGTACTGATCATTACCACACAGTATTATCAAGATTGAGTGAAAAAGTGTTTGCTCGTAATTCGGAAACTCATTAATTCTTAGAAACTTTGCAACCCATCTCAATGAAAGTGCTTTTCCACAGTCTGTGCCTAAGGCTACTTGAAGAGGAAACAATCCATAGAGACAAAACTGAGAACTCCTTTATTTTGTCAAGTTTCAAAAAGCTACTACAAACCATGTTGGATTTAGAGTTCCAAATTCATCTATCTATATAGGAGAGAACAGAGGGAAAACAAAATATAAAAACTGCTACTGTACACGAACGCTTCAACCGAGAAGAACAAAATTTCGTGAGCCAAGTGGGATTTATGTACTAATCATTACCACCAAGTATCATCAAGATCGGGTGAAAAAATATTTGCTGGTATTTCGGAAAATCGTTACTTCTTAGAAGCTTTGCAACCCCTCTCGATGAAAGTGCTTTTCCACAGTCTGTGCTGAGGGCTACTTGAAGGGGAAACAAACCATGGAGACAAAACTAAGACCTCCTTTATTTTGTAAAGTTTCAAAGAGCTACTACAAACCATGTTGGATTTAGAGTTCCAAATTCATCTATCTATATAGGAGAGAACAGAGGGAAAACTAAATATAAATACTACTACTGTAGATGAACGCTTCAACCTAGAAGAACAAAATTTGGTGAGCCAAGTGAAATTTGTGTACTGATCATTACCACCAAGTATCATCAAGATTGGGTGAAAAAAATATTTGCTGGTATTTGGGAAACTCGTTAATTCTTAGAAGCTTGGCAACCCCTCTCAATGAAAGTGCTTTTCCACAGTCTGTGCCTAGAGCTAGGAAGAGGAAACAAACCATAGAGACAAAACTGAGAACTCCTTTATTTTTTCAAGTTTCAAAGAGCTACTACGAACCATGTTGGATTTAGATTTCCAAATTCATCTATCTGTATAGGAGAGAACAGAGGGAAACCTAAATATAAAAACTGCTACTGTAGACGAACGCTTCAACCTAGAAGAACAAAATTTGGTGAGCCAAGTGGAATTTGTGTACTGATCATTACCACCAAGTATCATCAAGATTGGGTGAAAAAATATTTGCAGGTATTTCGGAAACTCGTTAATTCTTAGAAGGTTGGCAAACCCTCTCAGTGAAAGTGCTTTTCCACAGTCTGTGCATAGGGCTACTTAAAGAGAAAACAAACCATAGAGACAAAACTGAGAACTCCTTTATTTTGTCAAGTTTCAAAGAGCTTCTACTAACCATGTTGAATTTTGAGTTCCAAATTCATCTATATATATAAGAGAGAACAGTGGGAAAACTAAATATAAAAACTACTACTGTACATGAACGATTCAACCTAGAAGAACAAAATTTGGTGAGCCAAGTGGAATTTGTGTACTGATCATTACCATCAAGTATCATCAAGATTGGGTGAAAAAAATATTTGCTGGTATTTCGGAAACTCGTTAATTCTTAGAAGCTTGGCAACCCCTTTCAATGAAAGTGCTTTTCCACAGTCTGTGCTTATGGCTATGTGAAGAGGAAACAAACCATAGAGACAAAACTGAGAACTCCTTTATTTTGTCAACTTTCAAAGAGCTTCTACGAACCATGTTGGATTTAGATTTCCAAATTCATCTATCTATATATGAGAGAACAGAGGGAAACCTAAATATAAAAACTGCTACTGTAGACGAACGCTTCAACCTAGAAGAACAAAATTTGGTGAGCCAAGTGGGATTTGTGTACTGATAATTAACACCAAGTATCATCAAGATTGGGTGAAAAAATATTTGCTGGTATTTCGGAAACTCGTTAATTCTTGGAAGCTTTGCAACCCCTCTCAATGAAATTGCTTTTCTACAGTCTGTGCCTAGGGCTACTTGAAGAGGAAACAAACCATAGAGACAAAACTGAGAACTCCTTTATTTTGTCAAGTTTCAAAGAGCTACTATGAACCATGTTGGATTTAGAGTTCCAAATTCATCTATCTATATAGGAGAAAGTGGTGGAAACCTAAATATAAAAACTGCTACTGTAGATGAACGCTTCAACCTAGAAGAACAAAATTTGGTGAGCCAAGTGGGATTTGTGTACTGATCATTACCACAAAGTATCATCAAGATTGGGTGAAAGAGTGTTTGCTCGTATTTCGGAAACTCGTTAATTCATAGAAGCTTGGCAACCCCTCTCAATGAAAGTGCTTTTCCACAGTCTGTGCTTAGGGCTACTTAAAGAGGAAACAAACCATAGAGAAAAAACTGAGACCTCCTTTATTTTGTCAAGTTTCAAAGAGCTACTACAAACCATGTTAGATTTAGAGTTCCAAATTCATCTATCTATATAGGAGAGAGCAGATGGAAATATAAATATAAAAACTGCTACTGTAGATGAACGCTTCAACCTAGAAGAACAAAATTTGGTGAGCCAAGTGGGATTTGTGTACTGATCATTACCACCAAGTATCATCAAGATTGGGTGAAAAAATATATGCTGGTATTTCGGAAACGTGTTAATTCTTAGAAGCTTGACAACCCCTCTCAATGAAAGTGCTTTTCAACAGTCTGTGCTTAGTGCTACTTGAAGAAGAAACAAACCGTAGAGACAAAACTGAGAACTCTTTTATTTTGTGAAGTTTCAAAGAGCTACTACGAACCGTGTTGGATTTAGAGTTGCAAATTCATCTATCTATATAGGACAGAGCAGAGGGAATCTTAAATATAAAAACTGCTTCTGTAGACGAACGCTTCAACCTAGAAGAACAAAGTTTTGTGAGCCACGTGGGATTTGTGTACTGATCATTACCACCAAGTATCATCAATATTGGGTGAAAAAATATTTGCAGGTATTTCGGAAACTCTTTAATTCTTAGAAGTTTGGCAACCCCTCTCAATGAAAGTGCTTTTCCACAGTCTGTGCTTAGGGCTACTTGAAGAGGAAACAAACCATAGAGACAAAACTGAGAACTCCTTTATTTTGTCAAGTTTCAAAGAGCTACTCCAAACCATGTTGGATTTAGAGTTCCAAATTCATCTATCTATATTGGAGAGAACAGAAGGAAACCTAAATATAAAAACTGCTACTGTATACGAACGCTTCAACCTAGAAGAACAAAATTTGGTGAGCCAAGTGGGATTTGTGTATTGATCATTACCACCAAGTATCATCAAGATTGGGTGAAAAAATATTTGCAGGTATTTCGGAAACTCGTTAATTCTTAGAAGGTTGGCAACCCCTCTCAATGAAAGTGCTTTTCCACAGTCTGTGCCTAGGGCTACTTGAAGAGGAAACAAACCATAGAGACAAAACTGAGAACTCCTTTATTTTGTCAAGTTTCAAAGAGCTACTACAAACCATGTTGGATTTAGAGTTCGAAATTCATCTATCTATATAGGAGAGAACATAAGGAAACCTAATAATAAAAAGTGCTACTGTACACGAACGCGTTAACCGAGAAGAACAAAATTTCATGAGCCAAGTGGGATTTGTGTACTAATCATTACCACCAAGTTTCATCAAGATTGGGTGAAAAAATATTTGCTGGTATTTCGGAAATGCATTAATTCTTAGAAGCTAGACAACCCCTCTCAATGAAAGTGCTTTTCCACAGTCTGTGCTTAGGGCTACTTGAAGAGGAAACAAACCATAGAGACAAAACTGAGAACTCCTTTATTTTGTGAAGTTTCAAAGAGCTACTACGAACCATGTTTGATTTAGAGTTCCAAATTCATCTATCTATTTAGGACAGAGCAGAGGGAATCCTAAATATAAAAACTGCTTCTGTAGATGAACTCTTCAACCTAGAACAACAAAATTTGGTGAGCCAAGTGGGATTTGTGTACTGATCATTACCACAGAGTATCATCAAGATTGGGTGAAAAAATATATGCTGGTATTTCAGAAACTCGTTAATTCTTAGAAGCTTGACAACCCCTCTCAATGAAAGTGCTTTTCCACAGTCTGTGCTTAGGGGTACTTAAAGAGGAAACAAACCATAGAGACAAAACTGAGAACTCCTTTATTTTGTCAAGTTTCAAAGAGCTACTACAAACCATGTTGGATTTAGAGATCCACATTCATCTATCTATATAGGAGAGAACAGAGGGAAAACTAAATATAAAAACTACTACTGTAGATGAACGCTTCAACCTAGAAGAAAAAAATTCGGTGAGCCAAGTGGGATTTGTGTACTGATCATTACCACCAAGTTTCATCAAGATTGGTTGAAAAAATATTTGCTGGTATTTCGGAAATGCGTTAATTCTTAGATTCTTGACAACCCCTCTCAATGAAAGTGCTTTTCCACAGTCTGTGCTTAGGGCTACTTGAAGAGGAAACAAACCATAGAGACAAAACTGAGAACTCCTTTATTTTGTGAAGATTCAAAGAGCTACTACGAACCATGTTGGATTTAGAGTTCCAAATTCATCTATCTATATAGGACAGAGCAGACGGAATCCTAAATATAAAAACTGCTTCTGTAGATGAACACTTCAACCTAGAAGAACAAAATTTGGTGAGCCAAGTGGGATTTGTGTACTGATCATTACCACCAAGTATCACCAAGATTGGGTGAAAAATATTTGTTGATATTTGGGAAACTCGTTAATTCTTAGAAGCTTGGCAACCCCTCTCGATGAAAGTGCTTTTCCACAGTCTTTGCCTAGGGCTATGAAGAGGAAACAAACCATAGAGACAAAACTGAGAACTCCTTTATTTTGTCAAGTTTCCAAGAGCTACTACGAACCATGTTGGATTTAGAGTTCCAAGTTCATCTATCTATATAAGAGAGAGCAGAGGAAACCTAAATATAAAAACTGCTACTGTAGACGAACGCTTCAAGCTAGAAGAACAAAATTTGGTGAGCCAAGTGGGATTTGTGTACTGATCATTACCACCAAGTATCCTCAAGATTAGGTGAAAAAATATTTGCAGGTATTTCGGAAACTCGTTAATTCTTAGAAGGTTGGCAACCCCTCTCAATGACAGTGCTTTTCCACTGTCTGTGCCTAGGACTACTTGATGAGGAAGCAAACCATAGAGACAAAACTGAGAACTCCTTTATTTTGTCAAGTTTCAAAGAGCTACTACAAACCATGTTGGATTTAGAGTTCCAAATTCATCTATCTATATAGGAGAGAACAGAGGGAAACCTAAATATAAAAACTGCTACTGTAGACGAACGCTTCAACCTAGAAGAACAAAATTTGGTGAGCCAAGTGGGATTTGTGTACTGATCATTAAAACCAAGTATCATCAAGATTGGGTGAAAAAATATTTGCAGGTATTTCGGAAATGCGTTAATTCTTAGAAGCTTGACAACCCCTCTCAATGAAAGTGCTTTTCTACAGTCGGTGCTTAGGGCTACTTAAAGAGGAAACAAACTATTTAGACAAAACTGAGAACTCCTTTATTTTGTCAAGTTTCAAAGAGCTACTACGAACCATGTTGGATTTAGAGTTCCAAATTCATCTATCTATATAGGAGAGAGCAGAGGGAATCCTAAATATAAAAACTGCTACTGTAGACGAACGCTTCAACCTAGAAGAACAAAATTTGGTTAGCCAAGTGGGATTTGTGTATTGATCATTACCACCAAGTATCATCAAGATTGGGTGAAAAAATATTTGCTGGTATTTCGGAAACTCGTTAATTCTTAGAAGGTTGGAAACCCCTATCAATGAAAGTGCTTTTACACAGTATGTGCCTAGGGCTACTTGAAGAGGAAACAAACCATAGAGACAAAACGGAGAACTCCTTTATTTTGTGAAGATTAAAAGAGCTACTAAAAACCATGTTGGATTTAGAGTTCCAAATTCATCTATCTATATAGGACAGAGCAGAGGGAAGCCTAAATATAAAAACTGATTCTGTAGACGAACACTTCAACCTAGAAGAACAAAATTTGGTGAGCCAAGTGGGATTTGTGTACTGATCATTACCACCAAGTATCATCAAGATTTGGTGAAAAAATATTTTCTGGTATTTCGGAAACTCGTTAATTCTTAGAAGCTTTACAACCCCTCTCAATGAAAGTGCTTTTCCACAGTCTGTGCTTAGGGCTACTTAAAGAGGAAACAAACCATAGAGACAAAACTGAGAACTCCTTTATTTTGTCAAGTCTCAAAGAGCTACTACAAACCATGTTGGATTTAGAGTTCCAAATTCATCTATCTATATAGGAGAGAGCAGATGGAAATATAAATATAAAAACTGCTACTGTAGACGAACGCTTCAAGCTAGAAGAACAAAATTTGGTGAGCCAAGTGGGATTTGTGTACTGATCATTACCACCAAGTATCCTCAAGATTAGGTGAAAAAATATTTGCAGGTATTTCGGAAACTCGTTAATTCTTAGAAGGTTGGCAACCCCTCTCAATGAAAGTGCTTTTCCAGAGTCTGTGCCTAGGACTACTTGAAGAGGAAACAAACCATAGAGACAAAACTGAGAACTCCTTTATTTTGTCAAGTTTCAAAGAGCTACTACAAACCATGTTGGATTTAGAGTTCCAAATTCATCTATCTATATAGGAGAGAGCAGAGGAAAACCTAAATATAAAAAATGCTACTGTAGACGAACGCTTGAACCTAGAAGACCAAAATTTGGTGAGCAAATTGGGATTTGTGTACTGATCATTAAAACCAAGTATCATCAAGATTGGGTGAAAAAATATTTGCAGGTATTTCGGAAATGCGTTAATTCTTAGAAGCTTGACAACCCCTCTCAATGAAAGTGCTTTGAAACAGTCTTTGCCTAGGGCTATGAAGAGGAAACAAACCATAGAGACAAAACTGAGAACTCCTTTATTTTGTCAAGTTTCAAAGAGCTACTACGAACCATGTTGGATTTAGAGTTCCAAGTTCATCTATCTATATAGGAGAGAGCAGAGGAAACCTAAATATAAAAACTGCTACTGTAGACGAACGCTTCAACCTAGAAGAACAAAATTTGGTGAGCCAAGTGGGATTTGTGTACTGATCATTACCACCAAGTATCATCAAGATTGGGTAAAAAAATATTTGCTGGTATTTCGGAAACGCGTTAATTCTTAGAATCTTGACAACCCCTCTGAATGAAAGTGCTTTTACACAGTCTGTGCATAGGGCTACTTAAAGAGGAAACAAAGCATAGAGACAAAACTGAGCACTCCTTTATTTTGTCAAGTTTCAAAGAGCTACTACAAACCATGTTGGATTTAGAGTTCCAAATTCATCTATCTATATAGGAGAGAGCAGATGGAAACCTAAATATAAAAACTGCTACTGTACACGAACGCTTCAAGCTAGAAGAACAAAATTTGGTGAGCCAAGTGGGATTTAGGTACTGATCATTACCACCAAGTATCATCAAGATTGGGTGAAAAAGTGTTCGCTCGTATTTCGGAAACTTGTTAATTCTTAGAAGGTAGGCAACCCCTCTCAATTAAAGTGCTTTTACTCATTCTGTGCTTAGGGCTACTTAAAGAGGAAACAAACCATAGAGACAAAACTGAGAACTCCTTTATTTTGTCAAGTTTCAAAGAGCTACTACAAACCATGTTGGATTTAGGGTTCCAAATTAATCTATCAATATAGGTAAGAGCAGATGGAAACCTAAATATAAAAACTACTACTGTAGACGAACGCTTCAACCTAGAAGAACAAAATTTGGTGAGCCAAGTGGGATTTGTGTACTGATCATTACCACAATGTATCATCAAGATTGGGTGAAAAAATATTTGCAGGTATTTATGAAACTCGTTAATTCTTAGAAGGTTGGCAACCCCTCTCGATGAGAGTGCTGTTCCACAGTCTGTGCCTAGGGCTACTTGAAGAGGAAACAAACCATAGAGACAAAACTGAGAACTCCTTTATTTGTCAAGATTCAAAGAGCTACAACAAACCATGTTGGATTTAGAGTTCCAAATTCATCTAATTATATAGGAGAGAACAGAAAGAAACCTAAATATAAAAACTGCTACTGTACACGAACGCTTCAACCTAGAAGAACAAAATTTGGTGAGCCAAGTCGGATTTGTGTACTAATCATTACCACCAAGTATTATCAAGATCGGGTGAAAAAATATTTCCTTGTATTTCGGAAACTCGTTAATTCTTAGAAGCGTGGCAACTTCTCTCAATGAAAGTGCTTTTCCACAGTCTGTGCTGAGGGCTACTTGAAGAGGAAACAAACCATAGAGACAAAACTGAGAACTTTTTTATTTTGTCAAGTTTCAAAGAGCTACTACAAACCATGTTGGATTTAGAGTTCCAAATTCATCTATCTATATAGGAGAGAACAGAGGGAAAACTAAATATAAAAACTGCTACTGTACACGAACGCTTCAACCGAGAAGAACAAAATTTCGAGAGCCAAGTGGGATTTGTGTACTAATCATTACCACCAAGTATCATCAAGATCGGGTGAAAAAATATTTGCTGGTATTTCGGAAAATCGTTAATTCTTAGAAGCTTGGCAACCCCTCTCGATGAAAGTGCTTTTCCACAGTCTGTGCTGAGGGCTACTTGAAGGGGAAACAAACCATGGAGACAAAACTAAGACCTCCTTTATTTTGTAAAGTTTCAAAGAGCTACTACAAACCATGTTGGATTTAGAGTTCCAAATTCATCTATCTATATAGGAGAGAACAGAGGGAAAACTAAATATAAATACTACTACTGTAGATGAACGCTTCAACCTAGAAGAACAAAATTTGGTGAGCCAAGTGAAATTTGTGTACTGATCATTACCACCAAGTATCATCAAGATTGGGTGAAAAAAATATTTGCTGGTATTTGGGAAACTCGTTAATTCTTAGAAGCTTGGCAACACCTCTCAATGAAAGTGCTTTTCCACAGTCTGTGCCTAGGGCTAGGAAGAGGAAACAAACCATAGACACAAAACTGAGAACTCCTTTATTTTGTCAAGTTTCAAAGAGCTTCTACGAACCATGTTGGATTTAGATTTCCAAATTCATCTATCTGTATAGGAGAGAACAGAGGGAAACCTAAATATAAAAACTGCTACTGTAGACGAACGCTTCAACCTAGAAGAACAAAATTTGGTTAGCCAAGTGGGATTTGTGTACTGATCATTACCACCAAGTATCATCAAGATTGGATGAAAAAATATTTGCAGGTATTTCGGAAACTCGTTAATTCTTAGAAGGTTGGCAACCCCTCTCAGTGAAAGTGCTTTTCCACAGTCTGTACATAGGGCTACTTAAAGATAAAACAAACCATAGAGACAAAACTGAGAACTCCTTTATTTTGTCAAGTTTCAAAGAGCTTCTACTAACCGTGTTGAATTTTGAGTTCCAAATTCATCTATATATATAAGAGAGAACAGTGGGAAAACTAAATATAAAAACTACTACTGTAGATGAACGCTTCAACCTAGAAGAACACAATTTGGTGAGCCAAGTGGGATTTGTGTCCTGATCATTACCACCAAGTATCATCAAGATTGGGTGAAAAATATTTGCTGGTATTTGGGAAACTCGTTAATTCTTAGAAGCTTGGCAACCCCTCTCAATGAAATTGCTTTTCCAAGTCTGTGCCTAGGGCTACTTGAAGAGGAAACAAACCATAGAGACAAAACTGAGAACTCCTTTATTTTTTCAAGTTTCAAAGAGCTACGACGAACCATGTTTAATTT